>NC_090446.1:830882885-831183795 GCF_031143425.1 Pleurodeles waltl
AAAGTATAAATCTGACCCTTAATATTTACTTCAAAAAAATTTAAAAATGTAAATACGTATATACAAATATATACATCGGTGTTTAATCCCTTAGCTCCCAGGTCTCCCCATATCCCCAAAGGTAAGGCCTTTTTCTGGCTATTTGGGGTACTTTGTGCTTAGGCCCCCTTAACTTTTTGTCCACATAAGCTATGCAAGCCAAATTTGAGTCCTTTTTTCCAACATCCTGGGAATTCTAAAGGTACCCAGTGTTTGTGGGTTCCCCTGAAGGAGAACGAGAAATTAGCCAAGATACAGCTAAAATTTGTTTTTGGAGGGGGAAATAAGAAAAAGTGCTGCAGAACTAAGCAGCTGTTTTTTCCCTGTAAATTGGATCAAAGAAGGGTTTGCGGTACTAAAATCACCATCTTCTGAGCTTTCAAGAACAAATGGACTTGAATCAGTAACCCAAATGTTTCAACACAGTTTTGGCATTTTACCGGGACATGCCCACTTTTACTATTTTTGGTGCTTTCAGCCTCCTTCCAATTAGTGACAGAAATGGTGGATCTTGGACAGTTTAACATTTCTGAAAAGTAGACTAAATTCTGAATTCAGTAAGGGGTCATGTGTGTAGATCATTTAAGACTTTCCTATAGAAAGTAACAGTTTAAAAAAATATTGAAATTGAGTTAAAAAAACGGCATTTCTGTCTACCTTTTCTTCTATTATATTTTCCAGCTATGTCAGATTTTTTAAAGCAATATACCATTACATCTGCTGGACATTTCTGGTTGCAGGCATATACAGGACTTGTAGTTTCATCAAGAACCCAAGGTACCCAGAGCTAATAAATGAGCTACACCTTGCAATGGGTTTTCATTGTATACCGGGTATACTGCAATTCATTTGGTAAAATAAAAAGAGTGAAAAACAGGTATCAAGCTGTTGTATAGCTATTTAAGCAATGTTTTAGATATGTTGTTTTATGTTAAGTAGGCCTGCCACGGTGCATTTTAACGTTGTTATATTTTATTCAGCATTGCTTTATTTTTCTACAAATAACAATATTTGCGGTGCTGTTTTATTTTCTTTATCTCATTGTACTTTCGCCTAGGAAAGCATTAATTTCTTAGTAGAACATTTGTTTCACTCTGTGCTTTCTCCAAGGCTACAGTCAGATAGGTTTGCCGACAAACGTGATATTCTGTGTTGCCAACATTCACAGAAAACATACACTCACACGTGGGGACTATTTCTTGGAATGTCAACTGTTTTCTTATAAAAACACCCCTTTGTCCCAGACACATTAGAGGGAGATTCCAGCCAGATGACCATGACTGTTGGCTGACTGCTGATTGCTTGGCTGCAGCTACTTGCCTAGACGCCCGGACCCCTGATCCACATGTGGACAGTTACTCTCTAGACTGCAGGCTTCTTCCTCCAGATATGATGGATGGTGTATCCCACGGGGTAAAACCCAAAGGGGCAGATTAGGCTTATTAAGCTGTGTTCAGACATAGTGTAGGTAGGAGAAATATATACATCACTCCTAGTACCAGTATGGTAGGACTATTCTTGTGCTTTACTCTGTTGTCACCTGCTTACTTTTATTCTGTTTTATCATCCTAGTTATTGCAATGCATGCATTTATATCTATGATGAAGTTACTTCAATAAATCCTTATTGAACTACATTCTGCCTCAGTTATCTTTGCCTGCATGAGCCTTTCTGGTAACTGAGAGAAAGGGATGGGACCTGATCGACCAGGAGAACCTATGAGACAAAGCAAACCTATGTATTTCTGAAATGAGCACAAGATATGGCGTTAAGAAGCAGTGGTTATTTGCAAATCTCTGAACACTGGTTTTACCCATACTAACATGTGAATTACATGGCATTTCTTAAAATGACTTCTTTCTTACACACTGTCTTAAATTTGGAAGGCACAAATTTAGAGAAAGACAATTGGCAATAACACTTGTTCTTCAATTCTGTGTTCCTCCATGGCTCCCGATAAAAATGGTACCTCACTTGTGTCAGTAGGCCTAGTGCCCATGAAAGGGAAACCACCGGAATGCAATTTGGACACATTACAATTTTTTCCACTAAAAACTGACTTGATTTTGGCAAAGTGCCTAGCTGTGAATTTTTGCCTTTCACTCAGCCGGCACCTAGGGAAACCTAGCAAACCTATACATTGTTGAAAACTAGATACCTAGGGGAATCCAGAATGAGGTGACTTGTGGGCTATCACCAGGTTTTGTCACTCATTCTCCTTTGCAAACCTCAAAATTTGGCTAAAAAACACTTTTTCCTCACATTTCAAGGATGTAACGTTCTGGAATCTGAGGGAACCTACAAACCGCAGTTCACCCAGAATTCCCCCATGTTTTCTGATACAAATGGTACCTTATTTGTGTGGATAGGCCTAGTGCCCGCAACAGGCAATGCCCCAAAATGCAACAAGGACACATTATACTATTCCACTGAAAACGGACTCAATTTTGGCAAATTGCCTAGCTGTAAATTTTGGACTATCAGCTGGTACTAAGAGAAACCTAGCAAACCTATACATTTTGGGAAACTATTTATTAATTAAAAGCCCACATTGCTTGGCGGTACTAGCCCACTTTTGTTTTTTACTAACCCACCCTTTTTTTAGGCTCTGTCCCGCACTGGTTGGCACCATCACATAGTTACTCTTGAAAGTCCCCGCTATTGCTGTATCCCAATCCTTTACCTCATAGCTGGCAGTTTTTTGGGTGTTTCTGGCTCTCTTTGGTCTGTGACATGAGCTCTTGAAATATTTGGAGGATCCGTAGATGTCTTCTAAATTAGTATTTCAGATTCCCCAGCTTTGCTTTTGAGGGGGTGTGCGCAAGGTATTTGTGTGTTTTAGACCGGCTCTAGCATGTGGTAAGCGTTTTTCTTTGGACCAGACGGCTCGTAGGAACCTCAGAGCTTTGAAAACATTCTCCACTGTCTTCTTTTTATAGTGGGGTATTTTTCTGGTCCCGTTGAAAAAATGGTACCCTGGAGATCTAGGGCTCTGTATCTCTGGCATCAGCTTGAAATAACGTACAGGTCTGACAAGGCTGTTTCACAGGATTTGCTTTTGCGATGTTGTATTATACAGATGGTCTCACATGTGCACAGAATACTGCAAGTCATTCATTGCCTCAATCAATGAACAGTCCATAAGACACGTGGAGATGAACATACTGTGACTATACAGTAGTACTTAAGAAAGACCAAGTGGGAGCCATAGTTATATAGTACACACCAACTTTGTAGGACCTCTTTTTATGTTCATAACCCGCATTGCAACTTTCTTACTGTGGCCTTTTTTTAGATTTTAAAATGCGTGTCACCACAGTGTTGCAACCGGAATTATAAATGTGGCCACGCCCAACCGCGGAGTGCAGATTATTGTTGGCCGGAATCAAAGGCAGACAGCACGCGTTCAGGCTCAATTATAGGCAGACAGCATTGTGTACAAAAAGATTCCTTCACGGGCGGTAGATCGTCAATGGTTCAGAGATCCCAAGCAGGTAAGGAGAGTCTAATCCTTCTCCTGCACTTGTTTGGAAAAGACAGTGTTTGACGTTTCGGCATGATTGGAAAATGCTCAAGCAACTCCTGGGCAAAACGTTTTGTGCTGAACCTGTGCATCATTGTAAGACCATAGCATAATGAAACACAATTCTATATAAGCAATAAGTATGGATCAAACCAAACGGTTTTAAAATGAACCTGTACATGATTTCCAGACGATGGTTTAAATAAGAGCAATGTACGATTCAGAAAGTTTATAGGCAACATTTGAGTATTAAGCCCTAAGACGAAACTGTGTGAAAGCAATTGCAAATGGGTGAATCAAGACAAGGCCCATATTTATGTGGGCCTTGCACCATGCCAACTTCACATTAGCATCATTTATTTATGCTAATTTGTATTTGGAAAGCCAAAAACGCAACACCATATTTACAAAGTGGTACAATGCTTGCATTGCGCCACTTTTTAACCTTTGCACCACATTGTGCCTGTGCCAGACATATTGTATGCAAGGGGGGGGTCTTCCAGCGCTAGGATATTTCTTTGCATCATTTTTACTGGCATGTTTTACTGCTTGCTAAGGGCAGGCATTAAAAAGAAGCTCCCATTGGTTTCAATAGGCCTCTGGATGTTTTGCAGGATTAGCGTCAACATTTTTTATGCTAATCCTGCAAAGCGGAAACTAGCGTTGAAGTGAATTATAACGCTAGTCCCCCTGAATACCGCCATGGTGTGCTGTATTTTAAATACGACATGCACATGGTGGCGTTAGGGGAATGGCAAGGGGCACAAGAAAATTGCCACCACACTAGGTGCAGAGCCACTTTTCGTAAATCTGCCCCCAAGTGTAGGAGATATGATTCATAAATTACATATATGCGTGTATATACACATATATATATATATATATATATATATATATATATATATATATAAACAATGAAGAAGCTTCCAAGGAAGAACGCACACTCGGGAAATCCCAGAACTCAAATAGAGTAATTTATTTCACACACTACGCGTTTCGGCTGTCTAGCAGCCTTGATCACGTGTAACATACCACCAGTGTACATTTAGTTAAATACCCCTTGAATATAAACATAGAAATAGGACTACACATTACAAAAGTTATACAAACAGTGGAAATAAAAAGGGGAGTAAATAATTCATACATTAAGACCATTGCAGGAATAAATATATTAATAAAGCAGTACTTTTTCATATATTAAAATAATTGCAATATTTCATAAGTAATAAGTAAAGGAATGATAATAATAAGAAAACATTCGGTTTTCAACCAAGTGCATTAACATTGCCTAACTGGCTCCCAATTAGTACTCAATAAATAACATAAATACATAAATATATATAAATCTAAGTTATTATATGTATCCGTTTTAACAAATTAACCGCATAGATATTATTTAATACATCTTACAATATTTTATTTTAATGAATTTAATATTCTTAATAGTTGTAGATGTCTAGAATTATACACGATCAATTGTATCGGCATACCCAATTGCATATAAATGTCTTCACAGTTACATATAAATATATAAATATAAGTATAAATATAAATATAAGTAAGAATATAAGTATAGATAAGAGCCAGTCAATTTTTACGTTGTAAATTTCAAGTTACATCTATTCCGCACTTCCAAATGTACTTCTTCAATGCACTATAATCTAAAGTTATTCATTTAACATTCCTTAAATTACTCCCTAAGATGATTCTAACCATATTTTCTCCCAATCTACATAACCACATGTTCTACACAAGTTTTCAAATATCCGATATCCCTGACACCTCGTGACTGAATACATGCACTTAGTATTCCAAAATCGGGAATCCGTCCGGACTCCTCCATTCTGAAAGAATAAAATAGAATTGAAAAATAGAAAATTGGTTAAATATTAAAAGTATTAAAAATACATACTTTCAATGAAAAGCTACCACTCAAATACGAGCATTAATCCAAATAACTAAAAGCTCCCATCCCATGTAATAATCCTAAAAATAATCATCAAAAAAGATGAGTGGTAAGCTCTTCACTCATATTCAATCCATGAGGTGTCTTAGTTTCTAAATCAAGAATATATTTGGATTCTTTTATACGTAAGGTCAACTCTCTATTACCTCCTCTATGATACGCGGTTATATGTTCAATACCAAAGTAGGTCAACACAGTAGCATCAGAATTATGATACTCCTCAAAATGTCTTGCTACCGGATAATGGGGATTTTTTGATGTAATAGCCCGCATATGTTCAAGAATACGCTTCTTCACTACATGTTTTGTACTTCCCACATACCACAAATGACACGGGCATTCCAATACATAAATCGTAAAAGGAGTACTGCAAGTGAGAAACTGCTTAATGGGTCTATTTGTCCCTGGTCTTTTTATAGGGTACTCTTTTCTTGCCACACTATTATGACAGGCTTTACAATGACCACAGGGAAAAAATCCCTGTAAATTATGCTCCTTAACATGAGATAACGGAGAAATATCATTAGATCTCAACATATCATGAAGATTACGGCCTCTTCTGTATGTAATCGAAGGCCATCTCTGAATCTCCTTACCAATAACAGGATCACTTTTCAAAATGTTCCATTGTTTGGAGATAATCTTTTTAATCTTTGTGGTGTCCTCATTAAAAGTTAAAATTAATCGAGTATCATCCTTCTCCTGTTTTTCAGTTACTGCCGTATTATCAAAGAGAGTCTGAATTCTCTCAACTTTCTTGATTTTTTCTGTGGCCTTTTTAATTATCCACCCCGGGTAACCTCTTTGTTTGAATCTTCTAATCATCTCTACCTGTTCTCGTTCAAATGCCTCATCTGTGTTACTTATTCTTTTAGCCCTCAGTAGTTCTCCATACGGAATACTCCATTTGAGTTTATCTGGATGTCCACTAGCAGCATGCAATAAACTGTTTCCTGCTGTAGCCTTACGAAAGAGTTCAGTATATATCATCCCATTCTTAATCTCAATCTTTGTATCTAGAAATTCAATATACACCTTACTAATATTGTAAGTTAAACTAATATTGAGATTATTATCATTAAGTTTAGTGATAAACTTAATAGCCTCTTTCTCAGAACCTTTCCAGATAATAAATAAATCATCAATATATCTGAGCCACTGTATAGCCTGATGTATTTCAGGATACTTCTCTTCATCCTTGAAAACATGTTCTTCCCAAAGGCCCAAAAATAAACAGGCAAAACTGGGGGCAAAACAAGTTCCCATAGCAGTCCCCAAAATTTGTTTGTATAGTTGACCATTGAATAAAAAAATATTATTAGTCAGACAGTACGTAATCATTTCAATGATCATATCCGTATGTGCCAGGTATCTTAACGATCTAGTATGTAAAAAATGTCTGCATGCCTGTATGCCTTTCTCATGATCAATAATGGTATAAAGGGAATTTACATCAAGAGATATAAGTAAAAAATCTTCTTCCCAAATAATACCCTCCAATTTGCCTAAAAAGTCCTTTGTATCCTGGACATAAGAGGGTAAATTCATGACAAAATCTCTTAGAAAAAAATCCACATATTTGGATATATTTTCCAGAGCATTACCACAAGATGATACTATAGGTCTTCCCGGAGGGTTGAGTCTATCCTTATGAATTTTCGGGAGAATATACAATACAGGTAACTTGGGAAAATCCTTTTTCAGGAAACAGTACTCCTCCCACACTAATAGACCCTTATCCTTCCACTCTGTTAGGAGACGCCATATATTAGTGATACTATTAGAATATACTTCTTTAGTTACAACTTTATAAAAGTGTGTATTACTCAATTGACGCATAACTTCGTCAATATATTTCTGCCTTTTCCAGAGTACTATATTGCCTCCTTTATCTGCTGGGCAAATAATAGTATCACTGTCTTCCACTAATAATCTAATGGTCTCACTCTGATTAAATGTCATATTGTTATTATTTCTTGGTCTGAACCATGTTCGATGCCGGAAATGTGTCAGACCACGCACTGTCATGTCATAAAAAGTATCTATATTATCATGCATCATATTTGGCAAAAATGTCGATTTGGGTTTGAAATAAAAGATGATTTGACCAGCAGATCTGAAACAGACAAAGAAAGTATCTCTTGCTTTTTTGAACTTATGAAGGTTAAATTGAAGAAATATGAAGACGATATAAAAATTAAGAAACAACAAAAACTCCATAGAGACATTGGAGATTATGAAAGCGGTAGAATTCTAACTTTTAGTAGAAAATACGATCATCTGTACAAATCAGGTAGCAATTCCCCAATATCTATGGCCCAGCCCTCAACCTCTGAAAGTGAACTGGAAAGTGTACAAGAGATTGACTCTTTAAGTTCAACGGAAAGTGAACCGTCTAGTGTCGAAGTTACCAACAAACCGGCTACTTTTTTAGACGAGTATCGCCTGCTGCGTCGTGGCAGGCAAGTACCATACAAACAGAAGGGAGAGGGACAAAATTACAGGGGCAGATCAACAGGACGACGAGGAAGACGAGCAGGAGTCAAAAGAGGAGACAGAGAATTAGAGACCGGACTAAGAAGAGACCCAAATTAAGAGTAATTGAAAAAATAACAAGTGGCTTCAACATGGTGATCTAATGGATATGGAAACGGTGAATAAAACTATTGTTAATCTATCAGATCACTTTTTAACTGAAGATGATAAAAGAACATTGAGTTTGGGTCTCTCTTTTTGTCCAACTACACGTTTTAATTATGCTGAAACCCGAATTGACCTGTTTAAATTTGTTAGAAAATTAAAACTAAAAAAATGGTTTAAACTGAAAGGGAACATTTGCAATAGTTTGGAACCTGATGTGAATAAGGATAGTGACAAACATGTTCTATCTATTAGCGATGTGGATACATTGTTAATTCTGCATGAGTTAGAACAGGACTGTATAACACCAATTAATGAAAAGAATCTATATCAAAATTTGGAAGAGCTGGGTGTTGTTTATGATCGAGTAGTTCCTTCCGGTTTCAAACCCAAATCGACATTTTTGCCAAATATGATGCATGATAATATAGATACTTTTTATGACATGACAGTGCGTGGTCTGACACATTTCCGGCATCGAACATGGTTCAGACCAAGAAATAATAACAATATGACATTTAATCAGAGTGAGACCATTAGATTATTAGTGGAAGACAGTGATACTATTATTTGCCCAGCAGATAAAGGAGGCAATATAGTACTCTGGAAAAGGCAGAAATATATTGACGAAGTTATGCGTCAATTGAGTAATACACACTTTTATAAAGTTGTAACTAAAGAAGTATATTCTAATAGTATCACTAATATATGGCGTCTCCTAACAGAGTGGAAGGATAAGGGTCTATTAGTGTGGGAGGAGTACTGTTTCCTGAAAAAGGATTTTCCCAAGTTACCTGTATTGTATATTCTCCCGAAAATTCATAAGGATAGACTCAACCCTCCGGGAAGACCTATAGTATCATCTTGTGGTAATGCTCTGGAAAATATATCCAAATATGTGGATTTTTTTCTAAGAGATTTTGTCATGAATTTACCCTCTTATGTCCAGGATACAAAGGACTTTTTAGGCAAATTGGAGGGTATTATTTGGGAAGAAGATTTTTTACTTATATCTCTTGATGTAAATTCCCTTTATACCATTATTGATCATGAGAAAGGCATACAGGCATGCAGACATTTTTTACATACTAGATTGTTAAGATACCTGGCACATACGGATATGATCATTGAAATGATTACGTACTGTCTGACTAATAATATTTTTTTATTCAATGGTCAACTATACAAACAAATTTTGGGGACTGCTATGGGAACTTGTTTTGCCCCCAGTTTTGCCTGTTTATTTTTGGGCCTTTGGGAAGAACATGTTTTCAAGGATGAAGAGAAGTATCCTGAAATACATCAGGCTATACAGTGGCTCAGATATATTGATGATTTATTTATTATCTGGAAAGGTTCTGAGAAAGAGGCTATTAAGTTTATCACTAAACTTAATGATAATAATCTCAATATTAGTTTAACTTACAATATTAGTAAGGTGTATATTGAATTTCTAGATACAAAGATTGAGATTAAGAATGGGATGATATATACTGAACTCTTTCGTAAGGCTACAGCAGGAAACAGTTTATTGCATGCTGCTAGTGGACATCCAGATAAACTCAAATGGAGTATTCCGTATGGAGAACTACTGAGGGCTAAAAGAATAAGTAACACAGATGAGGCATTTGAACGAGAACAGGTAGAGATGATTTGAAGATTCAAACAAAGAGGTTACCCGGGGTGGATAATTAAAAAGGCCACAGAAAAAATCAAGAAAGTTGAGAGAATTCAGACTCTCTTTGATAATACGGCAGTAACTGAAAAACAGGAGAAGGATGATACTCGATTAATTTTAACTTTTAATGAGGACACCACAAAGATTAAAAAGATTATCTCCAAACAATGGAACATTTTGAAAAGTGATCCTGTTATTGGTAAGGAGATTCAGAGATGGCCTTCGATTACATACAGAAGAGGCCGTAATCTTCATGATATGTTGAGATCTAATGATATTTCTCCGTTATCTCATGTTAAGGAGCATAATTTACAGGGATTTTTTCCCTGTGGTCATTGTAAAGCCTGTCGTAATAGTGTGGCAAGAAAAGAGTACCCTATAAAAAGACCAGGGACAAATAGACCCATTAAGCAGTTTCTCACTTGCAGTACTCCTTTTACGATTTATGTATTGGAATGCCCGTGTCATTTGTGGTATGTGGGAAGTACAAAACATGTAGTGAAGAAGCGTATTCTTGAACATATGCGGGCTATTACATCAAAAAATCCCCATTATCCGGTAGCAAGACATTTTGAGGAGTATCATAATTCTGATGCTACTGTGTTGACCTACTTTGGTATTGAACATATACCCGCGTATCATAGAGGAGGTAATAGAGAGTTGACCTTACGTATAAAAGAATCCAAATATATTCTTGATTTAGAAACTAAGACACCTCATGGATTGAATATGAGTGAAGAGCTTACCACTCATCTTTTTTGATGATTATTTTTAGGATTATTACATGGGATGGGAGCTTTTAGTTATTTGGATTAATGCTCGTATTTGAGTGGTAGCTTTTCATTGAAAGTATGTATTTTTAATACTTTTAATATTTAACCAATTTTCTATTTTTCAATTCTATTTTATTCTTTCAGAATGGAGGAGTCCGGACGGATTCCCGATTTTGGAATACTAAGTGCATGTATTCAGTCACGAGGTGTCAGGGATATCGGATATTTGAAAACTTGTGTAGAACATGTGGTTATGTAGATTGGGAGAAAATATGGTTAGAATCATCTTAGGGAGTAATTTAAGGAATTTTAAATGAATAACTTTAGATGCTAGTGCATTGAAGAAGTACATTTGGAAGTGCAGAATAGATGTAACTTGAAATTTACAACGTAAAAATTGACTGGCTCTTATCTATACTTATATTCTTACTTATATTTATATTTATACTTATATTTATATATTTATATGTAACTGTGAAGACATTTATATGCAATTGGGTATGCCGATACAATTGATCGTGTATAATTCTAGACATCTACAACTATTAAGAATATTAAATTCATTAAAATAAAATATTGTAAGATGTATTAAATAATATCTATGCGGTTAATTTGTTAAAACGGATACATATAATAACTTAGATTTATATATATTTATTTATTTATGTTATTTATTGAGTACTAATTGGGAGCCAGTTAGGCAATGTTAATGCACTTGGTTGAAAACCGAATGTTTTCTTATTATTATCATTCCTTTACTTATTACTTATGAAATATTGCAATTATTTTAATATATGAAAAAGTACTGCTTTATTAATATATTTATTCCTGCAATGGTCTTAATGTATGAATTATTTACTCCCCTTTTTATTTCCACTGTTTGTATAACTTTTGTAATGTGTAGTCCTATTTCTATGTTCATATTCAAGGGGTATTTAACTAAATGTACACTGGTGGTATGTTACACGTGATCAAGGCTGCTAGACAGCCGAAACGCGTAGTGTGTGAAATAAATTACTCTATTTGAGTTCTGGGATTTCCCGAGTGTGCGTTCTTCCTTGGAAGCTTCTTCATTGTTTCTATTTTTAACCGGAGTGCTCTGCCGGTTCTCTACGCACCACCTCTCTCGGGCCTCCAGGAGCCCAGCTGTGAGCATTGCTATAGTGAATATATATATATATATATATAATAGTGGAGTCATGATTTTTAAAATATTTTTTAAACTTTATTCCATATATTTATTCTGTCTGATTTGATTTAAAGCAGAGGGCACTTCTACCCCATTGGTTACGGAGTATCCTGTCCAACAAACTCTGTAGAAGCCCAATGTCCCTTATGCAGTATTTAGTGGGTGGTGTGCTGTCCTAGAGTGACTAGCAATCATGACATCCATCACTCAGAGAGAGTGTTAAATTTTAACCTCCTGCCTATTGGGTATCTATCATTGCTTTTGATTGACCTACACCCACGGCATATTTTTTCACTACGCTTATGTTTTTTAAGTGAGCATTTTGTCTAATGCAGACTCTTCACATTTTTTTTAGCAAAAAGCCAACTTTCAAAGTGGCATGGTTTAAAAAAAAAAAAAAAAAAAAATATATATATATATATATATATATATATATATATATATATATATATATATCTATATGTGTATATATATATATATATATGTATATACATTAACCATGGGCCAAATGACAAACATTTCCTTTGCTATTTAAAGCATGTATAGCATGTTAGACATAGGCTGGAAAATTAGTATGGGTTGTCCCAATCTAAATATCGTGTTTAAACCATTGTGGGGATCATTCTTACTTTGGCGGGCGGCCTACCCCGTCAGAACACCGCACCGCGGTCGAAAGACCGCTGCGGTGATTCTGAGATTTGCCCTGGGCTGGCGGGCGGCCGCCAAAAGGCCGCCCGCCAGCCCAGGGCAAATCAACCTTCCCACGAGGACGCCGGCTCAGAATTGAGCCGGCGTAGTGGGAAGGTGCGACGGGTGCAGTGGCACCCGTCGCGTATTTCAGTGTCTACATAGCAGACACTGAAATACTTTGCGGGGCCCTCCTACGGGGCCCCTGTAGTGCCCATGCCATTGGCATGGGCACTGCAGGGGCCCCCAGGGGCCCCGCGGCACCCCCTACCACCATCCTGTTCATGGCGGGTTTCCCGCCATGAACAGGATGGCGGTAGGGGGTGTCTGAATCCCCATGGCGGCGGAGCGCGCTCCGCCGCCATGGAGGATTCAGAAGGGCAGCGGTAAACCGGCGGGTGACCGCCGGTTTACCCTTTCTGACTGCGGCTGAACCGCCGCGGTCAGAATGCCCTTCGGAGCACCGCCGGTCTGTCGGCGGTGCTCCCGTGGCCGGTGACCCTGGCGGTCACCGGCCGCCAGGGTCAGAATCAGGCCCTGTGTTTGCAGTTTAGAAGTATCCTTGTTTTATGCCATTGCTAGAGCTACCCAAACAAAAAAGAAGCACATATCACTTCTTCATTTATGTTAATGGATGTTTAACTATCAATATATTTCTTATTTTATTATTAGTCAAAAACTCAATTAATACTTCATAGCCCATAAAAAATCGAATTAGTTTCACTATTCCCAAGGCACACAGCCCGCAGTTTTTTGTAAATTTTTTACATTTGAAATTATGTCGTAGAAGTCCACCTTTTCTGCAGTGTCAGTGTAATTTGCTTTCATAATTATTGGAAACTAAGTGAAATTATGAGAAACAGCACGTAAAAATGTGAAATGCAAAATTATTTCAGTGTGAGATGTCCACATGTCAGTTTTGGTGCAAGAAAACATTTAAACAGAAGCACTGCAGACACCAGCCACTTGCTTTCTATTGTTCCTATTCGTGCCTCGAATGTGCCAGTAACAGTAATATTTTTACAACGAATGGTGTGCAGTTATGTGAAATGACAAAATGGGCAATATTTTTGAATTTCGCATAACAAGTACATAGCAAAATTCCCGAAATTATATCAAATATGCCAGCCTCATTTAAATTCCCCCAGGCTTAGATTTTTACTTTTTTATGGAAGCTATGTTTGCTCACCTTAAAACTATGTGCAGTTTACTAGGCCAGGGTGAAATTTTAATAATGACGGAGTAATTGGCATATTTTAGGTAATTTTGATAAAAAGATTTACTCCAGATTACCAACGTTATACCATTAGACCACTGTGCGTGATGTGTGGAGAAACTTACATACACTATGTATCGTTCAGGAAAGTTTTGAATGCAAGCAGCATTTTAAGTAGAACGGGTGGACCATTTGGTTAACCTTTGAATGCGAAACAACAAATCACAACATAAGAGGAAGTATTTTAAATGCAAGAACCCCTTGATTTCACCTCAACTAAACAGGAGCAACGTGCTTTTACTTTCAACTTTAAGTATGGCTAAATTGGCTTATCCCTAATAGATCTATTTATTTTACCTATAAATCCATAGTATTTTGTAAAGAAAATGTACCTGGGGCCTGGAAGGTTAATGCCTCCTCTGGGCTGCAGCACCTATTGTGCTATCTACTGCAGTGGCAATGAAAGCATGTAATCTCGCCTACCCTGTGTTGCCTGGCAGCAGGAGCTTGAACTGTGCTTCAGAGACATGTCCACCATTTTGGTGGGTAGGAAAACCAGATTATGAAAATCAAATAAGCCACTTTTGAGCATTTTCTCCTCACAAGATACAGGGCATAATATTTAAAAGTGGAACATGTATGACATTACAAATGACATGTCCCCCCAGTGACCAGGACCAAAACAACTTTGTCACTGGTCAGGCTGTAACCTGCATTTAAGAAAAGACAAAGTATAGATTACACATTTTAATGTATCTCTTTTGACCTGTACCAGGTACAGATTCAATTCAAAGACGTAGCTTTATATTTATTTAAAATTCACTCTAATGGTTAAGTTGGATATTCCTTGAACAAATGGGAAGTGTAACTTTTTTGCCATTACCTTTACCCTGCCTGGAACTGCTGGGGGCTATTTTGTATTAGCTCTCCAGCAAATGCCCAGCCTGTACTTGACCAGAATTAGGTGTGAAAACATCTCCCAGAGCAGACACAATGGACTGAGAGTGAGAAGATGTTTCCTTCCCTGGCAGGAAACCACCTGGAGTGGGACCAGGAACTTATTTTTTTTCAATCAGCCCTGATCACAATCAAATGTTACGTGACCCCTGCAAAGTACCTGCCTTTGCTCCAATAGTCAGACACCAACACCAGTGAGTGGGAAGCTATCCCCAGAATCAGTTTTGAATTACCACAGAGGTGGGGACTGTTCACTATCTTGGCTATATCACTTTGTAAGCACACAGGCTCTGCACAAGGGGAGACGTGTTTCCTCATCTTGATTTTGAGTAAGAGCCACTATGGAATTGTTTGCAGTACAGCAAACAGGAACTTCTGAAAAAGTGGGTAAGGTTGTCCCTGAGAACTCACACATTAGGGAGTGCCCATGTAACTTCCATTCACTAGCCAACGGTTGACATAAATGTGGCACCTACTTCAGAAAAGTTTCTGGAACTGTGGAAGATCAGAAGAGCACTGGGATTTCATTCTCTGACATGGGGGAAACCCTTAAAAATTGGACCTGCTCTTATACCCAGGACAAAGGAGTGGACTCCAAGGATCAGTTGGCTGACCTCCTGTGTGGCTACAAAGCCACAACACCCTGCAAGAGGCCTTTTTCCTGAGGTACCTAGCTAATCAGTTGTAAATTACCCAAGAGTATATTTTGCTCTTGGCCTCTGCTTGGCATACTGAGTGGGCCTCGTTTACAAGGGCTTTGCGCCACAGGGATGTCATTTTTCCGATGATCCGGTGGTGCAATACCATGCTCCATATTTACATTGCAGTGTTAAGCCACTTTTTGTGGTTTAACAGCACCTTGTAAATACAGCACCTCTACACGCATTACTTTGGGGAAAAGAGATATGCAATGGCTGTTGCTGTGGGTGTTCCACTGTAACACCCATTGCATTTTGACGCTGCCCCAGATATATGAGATAGTGTAAATCTGAGGAAGTTCCAAAAACGAGCACTACCCTAGGGGTGGCGTTAGAGAGGCCCAACAAGGAGAAATGCTTCTATTTATCCTTGTTTTTGCTTTTTCTATGTGTGCTGTATTCAGCAGCACACATAGAAAGAGCAAAGCACCATTAATGATTGTTTCTGTGCAGGACGATGTTCTTTCTGCACATAAACAATCATTAAATAATAACAATATGCTACTTCTATGTGTACTGCATTCTGCAAGTAACAAATCACCATTATTGATTGTTTATGTGAAGGAAGGGACAACTTCCTGTACATAAACTATCATTCCCTGCAACACAGGCACCCTTGCACTATGGCGCTAGGCAGCTAATTTTAGCACCAGCATTAGGGAAAACACTGTGGTGCACCGTATTGCAGTAATTACGGCACATCCCTGCATTTCTGAAATGATGCAATGCAGTACTGCACATTTCTTTGTAAATGAGGCCCTGAGTGGGCCTCCCATGAGGTCTTAAAAGTGAACTCCTGTGGTTGTTTGGGCACCAGAAAAAAAGTTTGGAAACTGTTCAAAACATTTTCTTCAGACCCACAGCAAGAGCTGCTAGAAATGTTTTTAACCAGCAGCTCCGGGGCGTTGGATTGAAATTCTGCTTCAACCCAGTCAATGCTCCCAATGCTTCCAAGACAAAAAAAAAATTCTTTGGAACTCATATGTTTTTCATTGAGAAATCTCCACATCTCCAGAGGTCCAGCAGAACTGACATGCTTCAAATATCCATCTGTTTCTGCTGCTGCAGCCATAATTTCAGTGTCAGACCATTCAGGGAGGATTTTTCTTCTCAAAAAGTGACAGGATCCCTTTTTGCATTGAGACTAGGGATGGGTGGAATATTCCATTCCGCCCACGGAATTGGGTACATTTTTGCCACTCCACATTACTCTTTAGCCCAGAGTTCTGTCCAAATTCCACCAATCACTGTGTGGTGGAAATTGTCTCCCACAAGGCTCCACAATATGCAAGCTGGCAAGCACAGGCATGATTTGGCATCCCCTAGTGTGATTTTCTTATGCAGGAGATGGCTGACATTCGTGAGCAGTCACAGTCGGAGGGCTGCTGTTTGAGTAAATTTGCTGCTGTTCAAGTACATTTTTCACTCGAGAGGCAGCAAAATCAACTTGAATTGCTTGCACTCTTGCACAATGCATGGTGCCGTTTGTGCTGATTTTCAGCACTGCTTGCATTACCAGCACTACACTGCAGTGTGAGCAGCTCAAGCTGCATATTTTTTGGCCATTGGCGGAATTACACAAAATCTCAAGGAGTTTTTCTGTAACTCAATGGGATTCTGTGGCATAAATTTCTGTCAGTTCTGCCCACCCCTAGCTGAGAAATAGAAGACATTTGAGTGTTTGTTTCCAAAAAGTCCACTTATGAAGCAGAACTTAGATTTTTTTCAAACCTTTTCACACTTCCATACTTTTCTCTAAGATAATTCACTTGTTATATCTTGCAAGCTTTCAATCCCAGTTGTTGTCAAATCCCACCTAGGTCCCGGTCTACCACTCATATAAACTGTCATTAGTGTTTTGTCCTTCTTGGTTACTTTTCTACTTAAAACTTAAAAAAATGTTAATCCCCTTGTTGGATTTTAGTCATATTTTAATAATATTTTGTTCATACATTTTTTTCAGTTTTTCTAACCTCAACATCCAAAAACAATTATCCAAGTTCAACTATGCCATGGAGGTTGGGATCCTGTAGCTCAGGATTTCAAGGAGACCACCACACAACATAGGCAGCGAAAGAGGAGTGAGGGTGTGTTCTGGCAGAGCATCTCTCACATCAGCCTCAGGGAGGATGAGGTTGTAAAATGTTATCGGCTCAGGAGAGAGTCCATAATAGAATTGCTCCAAAAGATTATGCAAAGTCTGCTGGCACCAACTGCCAGGCCCACCAATATTCCTCCTCAGGTAAAATTGATGGATGTGCTCTACATCCTGGCCTCTGGCTCATTCCAGGTCACAACAGAATGAGTGGCAGAAATATTCCAAGCATCTTTTTCTGTCTTCATACCCACTGTCCCGGATGCCACCATTTGCCTCACAACCCAGTACCTCCACTTTCCCCCACCAACAACAAATGAAGACCAAGCAAGGCATCTATGCCATTGCGGGGTTTCCACTTGTCTTGGGTGATATGAATTGCACACATGTGCAGTTGATTCCCCAGCAGAAACAGCACACCTGTTTTGAATCACAAACATACCTACTCAATCAACATCCAGGGCATCATGGACTATCTAGGGATGTTTATCAATGTACTGGCTCATGATGCCTACATGTTTCAGCACAGCATTATGAGTGAGCGCCTCCAGAATACCTGTTATGGGAATGGCCTGATCTTGGTGCGTAAGTCTGAAGTATGCACCATACCAAAAAACATGTAGAAACATATGGCATAATAGCCATCTCTGGGTCTGCTGCTGGAGCTTGGGGCATATGTAAGAGTGGTGTGCCTCATACTTGCACCATGCATTGTGGTTCATGTGTGATTCAAACTCCTACATCAGATATTTGAGGACATGCCAAGCCACTTTGTGTGGTTTGGAATGTTGTACTAAATCTGGAGTTATACTAGACAGCAACAAGGACTGTGTTGCATTACTGTGCGTAAGGAAGGTATTCCTTGTGCCTTTCATTGGTGTATCCATAAGCTCCCATGTTTGATAAGGCATGATATGTATACCAAACATGGTAAACCTGGGAATGCCTAAAATAAATATGCCTTTCCAGGTGATGCACAATCGCTCCCCTGAAAAATCCCACCAACAACAGACCCTCCAAACAGTCCACCTGGTTCACCCTGGAATTTGGGACCATCAAACGCCACTTCAGGTAATTAGAGAGACACTGGTGCTTCAACTAAATGCCCACCAACTTTAACTCCTTCAGGTCTGCCCTCAAAACCTACCGCCACCAACTCAGAGCGACAAAGAGAAAAGCACTTTCCATCTGCATGCAGAAAAGTGCCAACCACGCTAGAGAATTCTTCAGCATAGTCAGAGAAATCTCCTGCCCTCTGCCACAGAGTACATGATCCACCACTTCCAAGCCCTCTGCAACAAGATATCAGACTACTTCGACCACAAAATCACTACATCTACAGCAACTTCGACCCCAAGCCCACTGCACTCGACCTCCCCTCACCCCTGCTCACCCCATCTGAATCTCTGAAAAGAAGAAGCTCCACACTGAAGACACCCTCACTATCATGACACCGATCCACACAGGATCCCCGACAGACCCCTGCCTGTACCATTTCTACAACCTAAGAAAGGAATTAAAAGGAGCACCTCTTCACACAAATCCTAAACACCTCCATCACCCTCAGCGGATCCCAGCAAACTCAGGAACTACTGCCCTATTTCGTTCCTCCCACTGGAAAAGGCCATCAACCACCAACTCACAGACTACCTTGAACACAACAACCTACTCTACCCATCCAAATCGACTTTTGACCAAACCACAACACTGAGACTGCCCTGATAGCTGCAACCAATGTTATTAGACACCTTTTAGACCTCAGTGGAACAGCAGCCCTCATCTTCTTCAACCTATCTGCAGCCTTCAACACTGTCTCCTACCCCACTCTCATCACCCGAAACCACAGCATCGGCATCCAGAATAACACCCTCAAATGGATTTCCACCTTCTTCTCTGGCCTAACACAAAGGATCTGCCTCCCATCCTATGTCTCCACCCCCAAAGGCATCATCTGTGGAGTTCCCCAGGGCTCCTTCCTCAGCCCCACCCTCTTCAACGCTTACATGTCCTCTCTAGCTGATGTTGCATGCACCCATGGACTCAATATCGTCTCCTATACCAACAACGCCCAGCTTGTCCTCTCCCTTACTGACAATACCTCCTCCACACGCTCCAACTTCCAAAACACCAAGACCAATATCGCAACCTGGATGATGACCAACTTCCTCAAGCTAAACTCACAAAAAACAGAGATCCTGATCTCCAGAAACAAGCCATCCCCCTGGAACAATTCACGGTGGCCATACACCCTTAACCCCCCTCCCACACCCTCCAGCTAAGTGTGCAACCTCAAAATCAACCTGGACACTCAACTCACCTTAGGCAACAGAATAATGTCATCTCGTCTGCCTGCTTCCACACCATTTGCATGCTCTGCAATATTTTCCATTGGATACCCTTCTCCACCAGGAAAACAGTCATTCAGACCCTCATCTCTAGCCACCTGGGCTACAGTAATGCACTCTACACCAGAACCACAAAGCAGCTTACTAACTACTTCCAGACCATCCAGAACACCATAGCAAGACTCATCTTCAACCTGCCCAGGAGAACCAGCATCACTCCCCACCTCAGGGCCCTATACTGGCTCCTGTACAGCACAGATGCCTCTTCAAGCTCCTCACACACACCTACAAGGCCCTCCACAATGCCGGGCCCACCTATCTCAACAACTGCTTCACTTTCCACCAACCGACCAAGGAACTCAGATTAGCCACCTTCACCCAAGCCCATGTCCCCATCATTCATTGCAAGTGATTCAGAGGGTGCTCCTCCTACCTCACCACCAAGTCATGAAAAGACCTCCACCTATGCACATCCCCCTCACTGGACACCTTCAAAAAGCAGCTCAAGACCTGGCTCTTTCACCACCACCTTCTACCGGGCCAGAATCAAGCACCACCACAACACCTGGAGATCCCCCTGGGGTGATAAGCCCATGCTCTAAAAGAATCTCCTGACTGATTGATTGAAGGATAAACAACATAAGTTGTCCAAGTCACCTCCTATTACCATGTGTGTTCCATCCTGTGGCAAACATATATAGAGGATTATGCCTCTAAGGATTGTTTATGAACCAGAAGGTCACTTGCTGTGCTGCACTTTGTGAAATATATGGTCCCTAGTGTCATGTGCACAAAGTATGAACAACTTACATCAAACTGTATGCAATGATTTCCCATTCTGTCATACCCTCACTACTCCTGTAATGGTAGTAGCAACAGCACATCTGTGGGTAGTATTGTCCAATCTTACACTGTCTGAAAGGACTGAACCAAATCATCTGCATCGGTAATAATCATGTGGAACACAAGACAACTTAATACAAGTACAAACTGCACATGATGTCTGAGTGTGGGGTGACAGTTTGTTCAATGGTGTCCACAGTGCCAGACATCATTACTTCTCTGACAACAACCATTAGCTGAAGGCTGACACCGAAATGTATACCTAACCATATCACTAGATGCAAATGCAATACCTGTAGGTAGCAATATTTAACTCTAAAGTAAGTGGACACATGAAAGGCTGGGTCAAAGTCATGTAGCCAAGCAACAACATTCCGAATTTTTAAGATCACATGTGTGTGTGTGTGTGAGTGTCAAACAGACTGCCACTGTCAAAACCTACCCAGTGCTAAATATACAATGCAAACTTGGATCACTCATTTGTATTTGTGCACATGTAGTGAGTGCACAGAACATAAAGTTGTCCACAACTTTCAAAAATACCTATCCCATTAATCTACTGCCTGAACATGAAAGTCAGCATGTGGAAGGGTCCAAAGGATCAGGACTTGGACAACATTAGCAATGAGACTGTCAACTATATTTTTAACCCATAAAGTTCTATACTGTAAGAAATATCTGTTTACTTTGTATGCATTACACACATTAACGTATATGTCTATGTGACAATGTGCATAATGAATAGCATATCTCTTTTTTCTACTTTCAGCTGACCAAGGATATGGTCTGCAGCTATGGGTCATGACCCCATTTTCCCATCCCCAGACAGGGGCCAAAAAGGGTAAAACCAGACATTGACCAGGGCTCGGTATATGGTAGAACACACGTTTGGTTTCTGAAGTCCAGATTTCAGTGTCTGGACATGTCTGGGGTAAGATTGCTCTACTGTGCAAGATCATCTTTGTATCTGCAATTTTACACAACATTTGTGTACAGACAAATGTTGCAAAGGGCTTTCAGCCAGAGGAGAGTGAGCCGATGGAGAAGGAGGAGGACAATGTTGGAGCTCTCCAACACAGAGCGGTAGGATGTCGGTGAAGCAATACCAATGTATTTAATTTATTTTCATCATTTTTTTCCACAATGGACAAAACATGAAAATAAATGTTTGAACTCATTCATTGTGTTGTCTGTATGTCACACTCAAGGTAAAAATGAACTCAATCACATCTTCTCAAATAGAAGTAGGCCTAAACAAGTATCAATAATGTTGTCAGACATACTGAGCAACATGGGACCAGGACTCTAAATATTATGTGGACCAAAGTAGCAATGCAATTTGATGCAGTCTACTGCATATAAGAGACAGGCCAGGATTGCAACATATCCACATCTAAATAGTAAATTTATGTCCTCGTGCTCTTGAGCAGATTAGTGTTGAACAGCTAGCTGCCTTGCCTTGCTCTGCAGCAGCAAAGTGTATTCTTTATGTTACTCAGTGAGTGTTGCGACACAAATCACCCAATATGTCCACAACAGTGACATTTTAGTCTGTCTCCTCAATGTGGTAGCATGCAGTAAGGACAGTATTTTGCTGGAGCAAATCTTGCAGCACATACCTTCACAGATCATGATTGTAAGTTTTCATGGACAAAGGCCAAGTGTGATGTGTACAAGTTAAAATTTTGTTTGTACAAATTGCAGACATGTATGTCTTGGGATCCACAGAACACTACACACGTGAGTCCATTCCTGGCCACATTGTCATATATGCAGCTTCAGGTCACAGTTGTCAAAATACACAATTCCCAGGCATTGCACAGCATTGTAATGAAACTCAAATCCCTGTAACACATTGCAATGTCAGTAATTTTTTCAGAGAATTATGATAATGAAGATGTTTTGCAAACATCACAACACCTGAAGAGTACAGAGATGTAAAGAGTGTGAAGTGTCCAAGTCAAACTACAGCTAAAACTGTATGTGTACACACAGTAAGTTGTCAAACATGGTGTGATGTAGGAATCTAGATATAAAAATACTTCTGCATGGCAAGAGTAGTTTACCTCTGACCTGAGTGTACAAGTGCATGTGTTGAGGGGATCACAATCTCTATTCATCACATAGTGGAAATGGGAATTGTACTTGTGCCATTACATATGCCTCTGTCAGGGAATGCAGTCTTCTTGGACCAGGAGGGCCGCACAAAGGCCTGTCTTCAGAGTAGATGTACTGTTACTATGTTGACAGGAGTAAAAAAAAGATTGTGTGTGTTTGGTAGCATTATGTGCATTGAACATCAATAGTGAAAATTACTATGAGACCCTAGTTCACTGCAGTGAGGCGTAATGGCTCACTCACCTATTCCAAAAGTCTGTTGCTGTGTGCCACACTCACATCTGCTCAATATTATGTTGATAGAAATATTTGTGCATGATTACACCATGTGCAAAACACATGTGCCAGTGCAAGACATACACAACAGATAGTTTGCAGTGTGAAACAGTATTAACAAGATGAGATTGTGTGTGTCCTTGAGGAGTGTGTTCATCTTCAGACACTCTACCACAGTCCAGAAGGAGTGTAGAACCAAACAGTGTGCAATGACGGACTGTGTGTGCTGCATGTGATGATGTTTGTTTACGCCCAAAATGGGGCATAGTTCCCCTAATGTTCTGTAATGTGTATAAATAGAGTGTGTTTGGGAGGGATAGGGACATACCTGGGAGCGGGAGGAATTGTTTTTCGAAGAGACAGAGTTTGGAGGACTGTTATGGTTAGTTGTCTATTACCTGGCCAGAAAGTTAACGGTGGCAGGGAGTGTCAGCCAGGACACCCATCCAAGGAAAAGAAGGATCGGGGGGAGTGTGTGCACAGGCACCACCAGAAAATATTTCAGGTTGATTGGACCAGCATCCAGATATAGCATTGATTGGCTGATGTTGTGACGGAGTAACACCTTCACCAAGTTGTAAATCAGGCCCTGTGTGTTTTTCAGGGCAACATCAAAACGTTGTTGCTGCTGACAAGGCATGCATCCTTGCACAAAGTTGGAAGGTAAAAAGATTCAACAATAGTCAGCAGCAGTGCCAGTATACCCTTAAATGGCTTTTACGATGTTGCACATGGTGTATGCCTGCCATTTTCCATCATAAAACCACTTAGTTATTTCGAGGGTCAATGTTGTCACCCATGTGTCATGGTATACTGGAGTTTGACATGATGATGGCCAGCATTAATAAATACATCACATGCCTGATGCATGCTTCAGGCATGTGATGATGGTTACATCTGACCTTCATCTTCCAGCCAGTTCAGGCCTGCAAGTGGACTAGCTGCATACAATAATCTGGTCATATTTAGATATGTGTGTCTAAGCTGTTGTATAAATCTGAAATACTGGGATAGCATATTTTGCAAGATGTAAATGTAAGCATATATGAAAACACTATTTACAATACAATGTCCAAAATCAAGTCTTCTAGGTGGATATCTCACATTTACTCGTGCAACTGTGGACTCGTTCCGGGATCCCAATGCTATCAGTAAGTGATATTAGTTCATCTATGTATCATCTGGACATCTGTTTGTGCTCTATGTGAAATTTAATACTGTGATGTGTTTTGGGAAGAAACACTCACCTACATTGAATTTGCTGTCAGTGTGTGAAACACAATGAAACTTACCTACGGATTAATTTTTAATGAACACAGAGGAATGTCACTTTGAATGTAGGGTGTATGTAAGCAGGCACACATGATCTAAACATCTTTAAAATTTGTGTTAATGTTTGCACATCTATGGCCATGTTGCTTTAGGCACAGTAACCATCATCTAGTGCAGAATCTGCATGTGTTCAACACAAACAGGCTTATACAACAAATGGCACAAACCTAAACAATAATGTTTCAACATATGTAGCAGCACAGTGAAATGTGTGTTGCTAAGCATGTCTGGGGAGAGTTTTGTTGCATGTGTCAAAAATTGTGCATGACACAGATGCAGATGATGAGCAATGGAAATACACAGACACTGGTAGCAGGCATGAACAGGTAGGTATCATGAACCCTACACTTTGTGATAATGCAAAATATGTTCAATCAACATGCAGCAGACTTTGCTATGCCATGCTACATATTTTTGAGATCTCTAGCTAAAGTTCTGTTTGTCTGTCCATAAAGGAGGCTAAACATGCCCCCTGTGTTACATCTAATGTGTTTGTAGACAACATACTTATTTTTGTATCAGTATGACAAACCTAAAGCAGAATTGTGAAAACATGACAGTGTCAAGCAGGGTAGCCATCACAATCAATATGTTTTTGTGATGAACAAAATTATTCATAATTAATTTATATGACCAATGGCAGACAATAAATGGCATGGCTACACGTGGGACTGTTCATGTGTTTGTACATTATCATATGGGCATCTAGATCTTCAATTTCTTAACCTACCATGAGGTATGATGAGTTACTTGAACCTCCCTCAGAGTCATGGTGTAAGGGTCCCTGCAGAATCTGGAACAAAGATCTTGGTCAGATGAGTATTCCAGCATGCATGCACACACTTCTGAGGTGCACTGTCTAATTTATAATGCGTGCAGCCAATTGCAGTCTTAGACATGATGTGTGCACAGAAACATGTTTAAGTGTGACTCACAATGTTTTCAGCTACAACTGTGGACCAGAAGCTATGTCACATTTATGTACATTTGCCTGAGGGTAAATAATTGTAATGTACCCCAGTCACGTTCTGCAGCAGATAAATGACAACACTCAATCCATGCATTGGCTATCTGACAGAGAGTAATTGAAACCAGAAATGTGTGCTGCCTTTTGTTACTCTATATGGGGTATGCTGACAATAGGTTTTTGTTCCTTATCATTTGTCTTCTATATTTTCCTATTTTAAATACCATGGACCCTACCTTGTGTGCTCTGAGGCCTACAGAGTGGTGGCTTATTCATATTTAACACGTTTTTTTTTTTTTACCTGTCGATAAGAGTCATTTAACAAGTTGCACTGAATGTTTAAACTCCAGTAGTCAGGATACAATGGCTAGAAGCTATGTTTTCCATGCAGCACATGTGGATGGCATAATAAGTGGTGCAGAAAGTGACATTTACCTTTCCATGCCATGGGTGCAGATTCTACACCGTTAACTATTTCTTTACAGGAGAGTTAATTATGCCAATCAAGGATTAGTCAATTTCAACATATTTTGGGGTCAGAATACAAACACTGGGCACAAGACAGCACTGCCCTGGTGTGCAGTCCAGAAAACCAACAATAACATTCGGCAATAAAATAGGGATTTTTTCTCACAAACAAGTGAGGAATTTATTCAAGAAAGTAATGTTAAGTTTATGAAGCATGGCTGGGAATTGCCTGCCTGTCTGAATGATTTTACTTTACATCTATTTGACAGACAGGTTTATAAACTGTAGCACAGTCCCAGCAGCGAGGGGGCAGCAGCCAAAGGGAGAGTACCATTACTTTTTCTGTAGGCCATTAGTAATTATTATGGCTGCAGGGTTGGCTGATTCTGAATAGCTATCCCCTTTGTACTACCAAAAACTATGCCATGACCTCGGAATTCTTTGTGACAATTAGAGCCCATATTATGTCAAGGCTGCCAAATTCTAAATGAGAAAGCTCATCCTCTAATGATGTCGTTCACAGCTGAGAGTGTATTGGGTTTTTTGCTAAACCTATCAAATTATCAAGAACAAGTCATGTTTCCGTTACTCAGAGGCGCAATTTATCAAGCAAGAGGCACGGTATCCAACAGTCTCTTGAAACAAGGACGAGCGACATGTCTAGCACTTTCAAGTGCCCGGCTCGGAAGGGAGCTATTGATATTTACTCATTAAAATCTATAGTCGAACCTGCTTGAAGCTGCTTTTAAATGCGGGAATAGCTTAGTGAGTAAAACGTATTGCATCTGAATAATCTTCAATCGAAACACGCATTTGTATTTTATTTTTGTAATCAGATAAATAGTTTGTTGTGTTTGTTACTGCTGTTGACATCAATGCTTGTTAAGATGTGCCTGTTTCCTTATCATGGACATTGTCGTTCTACTGTTGTTTTCACCACTCCTATCAGTTTGTTTATTTTAATGGCTTACTTTTGTAAATGGTCAATGGTGCTATACGCAGAATTAAAATGCTTTCTTACGTCTACAGAGGCCCATTCAGCTGCAGCAGAGGTCTCAGCGTTGTCGCAGAAATGTAAGAGATCCATTACAATGACTAGGTACAGGCCAACACTACTGTCAATTTATGTAGCCATTGACAGATCATTGTGGGAATATGGAGGTTCACCCTGTAGTACTGAGATTGTATTTAGTCATACTTGCTGCATCAGTTGAACTAGGGTATGTTTTTCGGGATTATGAAATTTCACCCCGTAGTACTGACATTATATTTAGTCATATTTGCTCTGAGGAGACAGATAATGATGTTTTTCTCTGAGATGCCTGATAAAGATTTTTCTTGGTATTACTTGAATTGCCTAGAAAAAGAAACTCAGGGCCTTACGTAGAAGAATCTGACGCATCGTCATCAATGCATCAGATTTCTTGTAGTTCCTACACATCCCCTACCAATGCAAAGCTCCATGGCGCACATTTTCACAGATGAGTCAGAAATTCAGTAAGCAGAATGAAAACGCTTTTTTGCCCTTCAAGAGGCCCATTGAGCTGTTGGCACTAAGTGCAAACATTGCTGGAGTTGCCACATGAAACTGATGCAACTCCAGCAATGCGAAGAGTCTCCAATAGGAAAAAGCGCTGCAACAATTTTATGCCTGCTCAGAGCAGGCGATAAACTGCATCAGTTCAGCATAGTTTTTCCTGTGGGAACACCTACCTTGCATACATTATACCTGGCACAGGTAAAATGTGGCACAGGGCTCAATGCTTCATTTTGTGAAAAATGGAGCAGTGTGGTGCACTGCTAGTGCTGCATAACAAAAGATAGCAATAATTTGAGGGCTCATTCAAAGATGAGTGCATTAGACTGTGATGACCAAGAAGCAAGAAACAGATGCAGGGAGACTGACATAGCAAGTGAGCTATTTAAAGTACTGAAGAGTGTTTAATACAAATGGTGTCATTAGGAAAATACAGTGGATAATGATAAATAACTTTTGGTTCATTGTACTCTTTTTGTCAATGGAGGAAGGCAATTTAAACCTGAGTAACTAGTGCGGTAATTATGAGCTTCCTCAATTTCTTTGCAATTTTAGTTTGTCAAGTTCACCTGCCTGTTGAGAATTGACACCTTAATTTACAGAAATCTAGCCATGAAGTAGTTGATATTTTTTACAGTGTGATGGTTTTGTGACCCAGCCTCGCCTTTCTTATTGCAACTGATATACACGTTATTCACAGTGCAAAACTACATTACATAAAAAAGTCACAAATATCCCTGCGTTATTTGAATCTAGGAGTCAGGAATCCTTTTGTAGTACTTTGCAAATGGCTTCAAATGTACTGGTGGAGACCAAGGAGGGGCAGCACATATCAATCCCTGCATTTGTGAAATGCATTTTTATTTTTAATTATACTCTGTCTCTCTTACAGAGACAGAATTGATAAGATAAAAGAGCTTCCATTTTGTAAATCAGTATCGCTTGCTTTGATTGTTCAGTAATCTGTCAATGGCTTGTGACAACAGCTCCTGCTGCAAAGCATGAATACATTGCATAGTGAAAAATAAAGAGACACAGGGACCCTTTCCATGCCCTTCCACCTTCTGATTTGCAATGACCTGCATAGTGAGTTGGAAATATATCTTCAAATCACCATATACCCTTTCTTTTTCTTTGTGACTAGAGATTTTGCAGTCACAATGTCTGTGAGGTTGGGAATCATAGGTTTTGCAACTGCAAAACATTTTAGCACATTTGCCCGTTATTGCAATGGAACTGGTTTCAGGCAGGAATTTAAATAAAAAATTATTAACAAGTGTTCATGTATTCTGAGTAATGGATTTGCATGGAAAATGCAAAAACGATAGAAAAATAATGCACACATTTGAAACTGTGATCACGATGAGTGGCCACCAAAGCTCACAAAGTGTACTTATTAATAGTCTACTAATATGAAATATTGAGAATATGTTTGACTAATGTAGTAATGTGTCATATAAAGGGTTATGTATTGTGTATTAGCTTTATTAATTGTAGACCTTAACTTAGCAGAGGTCTTGGCTTAGTTGCCAGGCATCATGTCAAGCTGTATTTCTTAACGTTTAATAAAATGGCTGCCCTAGAGAGTTAAACTGTGATTTTCCATTGTATTGTGTAAATGTGTTCTTAGTTGAAAATCTTGCTCATGAGAATCAACTGCTAGAAGATGCTGTTCTTGCTAAATGTAACAATATGAGTGTAATGTGTGAGACTGACTTTCTCAGGAGAAGAACAATGGAGACACTGACTGGAGTAGAAGCTGCAACAATATTGTTACCTGATGAGCCGGATGATGAGGACATTGCAGGAAAACCAATCAGTGACATGTGAATGGAGTAGTGGGAGAATTCATAGATTTGAAGTTTTAGCTTTATTGGACAAAGTTTGAACATGCGATCCCTTGACTAACAGGGACTTGGGAAGTAGTTTTAGGGAGTTTAACTTAACAGGACTGCACCAAGAGGAGTGAAGCATTTTCTCTCTATTCTTCTTGAGGGTTTAACTCTATTCTTTCAAGTTGCTTAAAGACTTTGCGTTTGTAAACTTTGATGCTGAATCCTTATCTAACATCAGATTAGCATCAACATGTTGGACTTCATGCAAAAGGATTTAGCAACAGAAATTTGGAAAACATCTAACTATGGCTCCATCAAAATAGTGCGGTTGGTACCTAGAAAGAAAAAGCAAATAGGCATAACAAACACATGGGTACAATAATACCTCTCCTAAATAGGATCGGTAACCTAACATAGGCTTCATCATCAGGACATCAGTTCGGTCAGCAAGGAGTCAGGATTCTCACCAATAAAAATCTGCCAATAGGGAATAATGTTTGATGAATTTCTCTGCTGAATCTAAATGTATGAGCTATCGTTTGCACAATTGTTCTTGTTATTAATTTGAACCATAACCTTAGAATGTGTAATAGTTCAAGCTTTGATTAGATTACATTTCTTCTGCAGATTTGGACAGCCAGTGTTGTTTCTGTATGTGTATCATTTAATTTTGAGATTAATTTACATGACATTAGCATTGTTCATATAGGGAAATACATATTCTAACTTTTACTAAAAAGTGTGGCTATTCATGACTGAAAGGTCACGGTGTGTGACAATTACTGACTCCAGTGATTCTTATTGTCATTGATTATTGATATTGTCAATTGGTCATTGATTATTGATCTGCAAGTATTGGACTTATGGTTGGATCATCTTAATTGCGAGTCAGAAGGTTCATCGACCTATTCGCGTCCCCTTGTAAGTTTACTTATTAAGGTCAGATGTGCTAACAGAGATGGTAGCAGAGACGGATGGTTTGTCTCCTTAAGAGCTCATCATAGACATCTGGTACAGAATAATGGCCACTGACAGAGAAGATAACAGAGACGAAGGTTTTGTCTACTTAAGAGCCCATCATAGATGTCCGGAACAGAGACAATAGCAGAAACCGTCATAGGTGTTCCCAGAGATGGTAGCATAGACATCTGGAATAGAATATCAGGTATTAACAGAGATAATAGTTGGATTGATGGTCCCAGAGGTAGTATCAGGAAGACATACAGATCAAAGGAGATGGTAGTAGCTTGATGATTTGGCTTTTCAAGAGTTCATTATTATTGAGATATGGATTTTATTTTTCAGTGATGTTAACTGGAAAGAAAATATTCCCTTCAATCCAGAAATGACTTACCCAGAATCTCGGATCTTGCCAATGGTAGTTTGAGGAGGTTCTCAGCGTTCTAGTAACAGTGTGAATGTAGTAGGGTTTTGCGCTTGCACAGCTTATGCAAATCGCAGATGAATTGTGATGTTTGTGAGGGTTTAGGGAGTTTGCGTACTCCAAATGAGGTTGTAGAAGGGGTGTACATACTCCGCAGCGTGAGAGTAGGGAAGTTGTCGAACTTCACATGTGTGTGGTGCTTTGTGCTTGAAAATTGTCCACGTGGTTGTTGATGCACGGACCCTGCGTGGTCTAAGACTCCAGAATATATTGAAAGGTGTATGAGACACTTGATTTTCTGTTGTAATCTGTCTAGTTTAATAGGTCGATCGGGCGTGGTTGACAAGTCAGAGTGTGAGTCAAAATGAGTGAAAGGAAATCTGGCAAGTCCTATGTACACCAGGACAGACCCACTGATCAGTTGAGAGTAACATTTGCGGGTTGAATTTTGATTGTGAATCTGGGAGACGGAATAAGTAGGAGTAGGTGTAAGTGCAGGAATAGCCGTCAGTGAAAAATCCATAAAGTTTCTGAATCAGTTATTTTACCTTTCCTGTAGTAAACCAGCAGACTTGTGTTTTTAGTTTTGATTAGTGCTCCCAATTTTGCATTAGTTTTGTGTGAATTGGAGTTTGGGAGGACAAGCCTCAAGACTTTGTCAGCCACAGTACGGCTGAGTGTGACGTCATTGGAGCCTCAATGAGTTAGGTTGGTAAATGAGAAGGGTCTCACACGGATTGGTAGCCGTCCGTGAGAGGAAATTGGTTGAGAAAGTGGGTGAAAAGAATTCTGGGATTAAAAGTCGCTTCCTGGTTTGATTTTGAATAACAAAAAGGGTGAAAAGATGAAATTGTTCAAAGCTTTAAAGAGTTTTAAAAGTGTTTTAATACATACATTACAGCGAGTATAGGTGAAGCTACACCGCCAGAAGGTACACCACCTTACATTGTTATGTAAGAGAAGGGTGTTGCGCCATGTCTTTGGCTAAAACAATGGTGCAAAGTGACAGAGAAGTATGGGAACTTAGCATTTCCCACAAATGGGGCATTCAATTTGAGGGTTCTAGAGCATTTAAGGTTGGTTCTATATGTATCAAAGCCCCTTCCGAGACCAGCACAGTTTGAGGCATCAACGATATGGGAGCTAGTAGCCAGACTGCAAGAGCAACAGAAATTCAAGAGGAGAATGAGAAAGGCAAAAAGGACTTTAACAGAAGCTAGGTGGGACAGTGCTCAGAGAGTTTGGAGGATGGAGAATTTACATGGAATTACGTTGTTTTCAGCAATTACGCATGACAATGAGAAGGAAGGGAGGAAAGCAACTAGAAAAACTAACTGAAGCCCGTCTGAAAATAGGGAGGCTAGGAAGTCTTCAACAGTGGAGGAAGAATCAGATGATGATGAGTTTATTTTATAGTTATTGAGGAATCGTCCATCACCATATGCAGCACATGAGAGTAGTCCGACTGCCAGTGCTGATTATTCAGCTCCGAAGTAGGTTACTAGGATAGTGAGTCCAATGCAGGTTAATACTAGCCTGACACAGAATACAATGCAGAATGGTCTTAACGTGCTCACTACCCTTTAAGTGCAAAATCAGGTGCAACCACCACAGGTTCAGAGAATTTAACTTGATATACCCACTATGGAAACAACATCAAATTCAATGGTGCCTACAGAACAGGTTTTCCCATGATCAATGTTGGTTCAACCAACTCTATTTTTTGTGCCACATGTGCAGCCACAAGCCATGCCAAGATTCACTCCGGTAACAGGGACACAGCTAGAAATTACTCCAGTGATGGATCAAAATATGGGAGTTACTCTCCCACAGAACCTAGGTACCAGAACTACATCTTTACCTATTACTGTTGGCCCAGCCATACCCTATTTGCACAGAAAAAAACTAGCATAGGTGAACAGGGTGTCATGCACAGAATGTAATGAGGGGAGGACATAATGACAATGCTCGAGTAGTCTCTCCTGTGGGACAGACATTTGACAGATCAGGATCACTGTTGGACCTTATTCCATTCAGAGTACTTCAAGATACTAGGGTAGGGTCAAACATTAGCCAGAGCTTGAAATTGTTGACACTGCGTTCCCCGAATGAAGTTGCACAGCAGGTGCTGCCAGTCTAAGACAGTAATGTTTTGTTGCAAGGACTGACCGCTCAGCAGTTGACTGAATGGTTAGAAAAGTTGAATACCCTGCAGAGTGCTCCTAAGAGAGCGGAGTGTTTGAAATATTCTAGGCTAAGCATGGAAACAGGTGAGCTTGTTGAAGGAACAATGAGTGTGAATAGGTTTGGATCCTACACAGAGGCAGAATTTAGATATTTGTGCCCGAAGATTACGAGGGAAGTGAGTAATGTGAATCAGAAGCTAGCAGACCTGGCAGAGAAGTATGGCATAGAAATAGAGACAACAAAGCATTTGAAAAGAAGTTACAGATTAGACTTTGAGACTAAAGCTTTTGAACACATGAGATCTGCCGGAATGAAGGCACATCTTAAGGAATTGCTTCAAAGTGCCCAGACTTGGGGAGCATTAGATAAATGGGAAGGCACATGGGTAAAAAAAAAGAGACAAAAGGAAAAAGGATTCTGTAGAGCTGACTGCAAATGTGAAACAGGGCCAAGATCCAATAAAGATTTTACCAATGAGAGAGATTCCAGGAGGGAATTTTGTTCATGTCCCTGGGAGCAGAACTGACATTCTATAATTTACGAATGATTATCCAAAATTGAGAGATAAGCCAGTGAAGTGGTACCAGCAGATAGACAGGTTTGCAAAACTCGCAGAGTGCCTGTGGGAGGACTTGAACACATTAATATAGATAATAGTTCCAGCTGATCTGTGGATAGAATGTAAAAGGAGTGTAGATTGGCCAATAAGCAAACCAGAGAGAGACAAGAGTACAGGTGCACCATCTCCTGAAGTAATTAAATATTACTAAAAGGTGATCAAATTTTTGAAAACAAGAATTTCGCCCAAGAATATTGATTGGCAGAGGATTGACAGGACAGCTCAGGAAGCAAAAGAGTTGATACATGCGCATTATGATAGATTGTTACATGCCTTCAAGCATTACAGTGCTAAAGAGACAAATGAGGCAAAATACATGATTCATTTTGTGTTCAGATTTGTGGGATGATTGAGACCTGAAATTAGTCAGACTATTAAGAGTCATTTGATTTGCTGGCAAGCAAAACCGATTGATGAGATGTTGCAGTATGAAAAATACTGTAGTGATGAAACTGAGTTGAAGCAGAGAAAGCTGAAAGGCGATGGTGATGCAGATTAAAGCTGCTGAAACAGGCATGAAATTAAATATTCCACAACAGTTACCGCAGCCACAGCAGGGGAACATGATGTTTCAACCCCAGATGAGAGGTAGAGGTCATGGAGGAAATGTGAATCGCTGCCCAGATTTGGGTACTGTACTGGTTCAGAATGATGTGCAGGGAATGAAGAAGTTATTGCCTTGTCGCGTTTGCAGAGCTGTCGGACATTGGAAACGGGAGTGTCCGATGATGGTGCAGAAAGGTGTTGTACAGCAGAGTAATGACATGAATTTGTTTTAGAATATGAGGGGACAGAGAGTGAGAGGTCCTAACCAAAATTTTCAAAATGATGTGAATCAAATGCAGAATTTTCAACCCCTGCAGCAGGTGCCCATGCCATGTGTACAAATGACACACTTACAACCTATGCAGCAGCCGGTTTCCATGGTACCTAGACAGCAAATCCAGATACCTTAAGCCCCAATGGAGCAGCGGCAAACAATGCTTTCTCAACAGGTCAGAGACTTAACCAAACTAATAACACAGTTCACCAATTACCGTTACACAGTGAGAATGGAATAAATGATGATTGGATGAGTGAAAGTTCAGATGAGGAGCCATGTGTGCTTGCAACCTACTTAGACATAGAGCAGAGAGGTCCCTATGTGAAGGGAAAAGTCATGGGTCACAGTTTCATTTTTGGTTGACACTGGAGCTACATGCTCTACAGTGAGAAGTGCGGAGTCAGTATTTGAGTAACCCGATTACAGAACCAGTTCAGGTTTACATTGGTAACTTTCAGGGATTCCACAAATTAGTAGTCTGTCATTCAAGTCCAGTGTCCCTACTGGGAAGAGACTTGCTGTGTAAAATGAAATGCTCGATTACTTGTTCAGATGATGGAATTGAGATTCAGATGAATAGCGATGATGAAGATGATCAAGCCCCAGAAATAGAGTGTGTGCAAATTTGGAATATCCTGTGATTGAATTTTTCCCAATGTTCACCGTGAAGGAGCTTCATCCTGATTTGCAGGGAATGGTCAAGGAGATGGTGTGGGATCTTACAGGAAAAGAGGTAGGTATGTTAAAGGGAGTTGAGCCAGTTAAAGTTACTGTAAAGCTGAATGCAGTTTTTCCTCAAATTCCCCAGTACCACATGCCACAAGATGTCCATATGAAGGTCGGCCAGATAATTGCAGACCTTGTGAAACAAGGGGTTTTGAAGGAAGTATTCAGCAGCCCATGTAACTCAGTGATAATGGGATTGCAAAAGTCCTGTAGAAAATTTAAAACTGTCCAGGATTTGAGAAAAATAAATTAGATTGTGGTCAAATGTTGTCCCGTTGTACCAAATCCAGCTGTGATAATGTTTCAGATTTCATGTCATGCTGAGTGGTTCTCTGTCATTGATTTGTCACAAGCCTTCTTTTCTGTGCCTCTTCAAGAGGACAGACAATTTATTTTTTGTGTCAAGTTTTTGGACCTACTTTACTGTTGGTGTTGAATTTTGCAAGGGTTTTCAGAGTCCCCTTCCATATTCAATCAGATTTTGAGGAATAATTTGGAGTCGTTGGAGTTTCCTTTCCAATCAACTTGGGTACAATACATCGATGATTTGCTGATTGCATCCAAAACAAGCGACGAGTATGACATGATTGCCTTACTGAACCATTCGGGAAAGAATGGTCATAAAGTGTCTCCGCTTAAATTGCAATACTGTCAGAAAGAGGTGACTTACTTAGGTCACCAGATTGGGAAGGGATCGAGCAAGATATTCAGAAAAAGGGTTACGGCCATATTGCAAATGAATCCCCTGACCACACAGAGAGATTTCAGGATGTTTTTAGGGATGGTAGGCTACTGTCACCAATGGATTCCAAATTTGTAAGTCATTTCAAGACCATTGCAGAGGTTGACTAATAAGGAAGTCACTGATCCCATAGTGTTAGACCAGGCTGCAATGAAAGTGTTCACTGAATAGAGAGAGAGTCTGTGCAAGGCTCCATCTTTGGGTATGCCTGACTGCACGAAACCTTTCACATTGTTGTGTCATGAGCGTGATGCATGTTCTTTGTCTTGACACAGGTCCATGGAGGTGTAAACCCCCAGTAGCATATTTTTCAGCTACTTTGGACCCAGTAGCAGCAGCCATACCAGGTTGTTAGCACGTAGTTGCAGCCATTGGCCAAAGCCTTACCCATTGTGATGGCATTGTGATGGGACATCCTTTGACTATAATGGTCCCTCTCTCTGTTGAGATTCTACTTACAAGGACCAAAACCCAATATTTGACAGGTACAAGAGTGACCAGATATGAAACAAATATTCGAGGGTCACCAAATGTGTCATTGAAGAGATGCACAGTGCTGAACCCGGCAACCTTACTTCAAAATGAAAATGTTGAAATTGAAAAGGCGGGAGATGTTTAGCATGATTGTCTTGAAGTAACTGACGTGCACAAAACCAAGACCTGACATTAGAGATACCCGATTGGAAGAGAATGACCAAATTATCTTTGTTGATGGTTCTTGCCTAGAAGACAATACAGGGACACTGAGAGCAGGATATGCTGTGTGAACAATTACTGGTATTTTAGAAGCTTCCTGGCTTCGAGGAGTGCATTCTGCCCAAGTAGCGGAACTGGTAGCTCTTACTAGAGCGTGCCATGTTTCTGCTCAGCTGAAAATTGCAACCTGTACCGATAGCCAGTATGGATTTGGAATAGTCCATGCGTTTGGCCAGTTGTGGTCACAGAGAGGTTTCATGATATCTTCTGGTTAACCAGTGAGAAATGGTGAAAGGATTAAAGAACTGTTACATACTATCCAAATGCCTGAAAAGATTGCCATGGTGAAATGCAGTATACATCTGAAGTCGCAGGACTTTGTGTCATTGGAAAGTGGATATGAGGATCATGTTGCAAGGTTTTGCGCATTCAACAGTATATCGTTCAAAGATAAGTGGGAAATGTTACCTGAAGAAGAAGAAACATGTCCATGTTTTGCATTAAAAGTGATTGACACCTTTGACAAATTGAAAATGTTGCAGAAAAATGTTGACAGGGAGGAAAAACGTTCATGGAGTAAAATGAAATGTGTGCAAAGAAGCTGAGTTGTGGGTTTCAGAAGAGGGTCAATTGGTTTTGCCAAAAAGTCTGTTGTCTCACATGGCTAGGTATTATGGCCAAGCACATGTTGGGACTGATGCCCTAATTCGGTTGACCAAACATGATTGGTTCAACCCAAAGTTTAGACAGGCTGCTGAAGCAGTTTGCCATTGTTGTGTCAATTTCCAGCAAATGAATGGGGGGAAGGGACAGTGGTTAATTTGCGCCACATTGGAAGAGCAGGAGGTCCATTCAGCAGACTGCAGATGGATTTTATTGAGATGCCTGTATGTGGAAGTTTGAGATATGTGTTGGTGATTGTGTGCATCTTTAGTCACTGGATTGAAGCTTATCCTACACAGACAAATGACAGTCCACAGTAGCAAAACTACTGCTTAGGGAACTGATACCACATTTCGGGTTTCCGATCTCTTTAGAATGAGATAGGGGAAGTCAATTCAACAATGAAGTAATTAAATTTCTATGTGCAGTATTGAGCATTGAGCAGACGTTGCATTGTAGTTACCGCCGTAATCAAGAGTTGCAAAGATGTGTGCGTCCATGAACTGAAATGACCTGACTCATTGCCTTTAGTTCTGATGACAATGACAAATACACCCGAAAGGAAAACAGGATTGTCACCACCTGAGATCCTTATGGGCCGAGCCATAAGGTTGCCAGCGGTACCTGCAAATGCACTTCTCAACATTACAGATGATATGGTGTTGGACTACTGCAAAGGTCTGGCTGATGTGGTTTGCTCTTTCTCTCAGCAGGTAGAACCCACCCCACTGCCACCGATCCATGACCCAGGGCACAACCTGAGAGCCGGAGACTGAGTTGTGGTCTGGAAACACGTGAGGAAAATGTGTTTTGAGCCTTGTTGGAAAGGACCGTTTTAGGTAGCTCTGACAACTACCACATCTGTGAAGTGCGCTGGAGTTCCGAACTGGATCCATGACAGTCACACAAAGAAAGAGGTTTGTCTACTGGATCATGAAGAAGAGTTGTTGAGAGTACCAACAACAGCAGAACAAGTTTCAGGGCCGGAAAGAGAACGAAGAGGAACTGAGACCAGATCTGAGTCCATTGAGGATAGTTCAGTCACTCCTGTGAGAGACGAAGAAGAAGACTTCCAGGAGGGTGACGGAGAGCCTATCTCAATTGTGGCAGCAGGAGAGCCTAGTCAGAGGAGGGCCTTCCCAGAAGCAGATGCTTTTGAGAGACAAAAGGAGGAATTGCCAAACCCTGAGGGGAAAGGAGTTAAGGGGGATCAAAGTCACTGTGGTCTGACTCCTCCTGAGCCTGTTGCAGGTCCGTCAAGAGGAACCACCGCAGACCAAGGAGAAGTTTCAAGTTCAACTCTGAAAATAACACTGCCAAAAGATCCACTGAAAGGAGATACATGGCCGGAGTTGCAAGGAAAGGGTAAGGAAGTGGTTGTTGGGGCAACAATCGAGGAAGAAGTAGATACAACAAGGAGAGAAGTTCTAAGTGAAGGAGAATTAAATAGTGATCGAAAGTTGAAAAGAAAGAGAACAGCAAGTCGAAGATATGCAGGTTCTGAATGGGCATTTTTCAACTATAAGTGAATGGCAGCAAGAATTTTTGTCTTTTTGTTTTGATGGAGACATTCCGGGTCAATATTTTGGCACTTGAAGGAAGCTGGTGAACTGAACTGATTTAAATATTCTGAGAGATAATCTGAGAAACTTTTTTGAGAAAGAGACTGTTGAAAATAACCGGAAAAGACATTGATAACTTGATTTGACTTTTTGAAACTTTATTTTTAAATGCTGCTTACTTATTTTTGAGAAGGGATTCTGGAAGTGAAACGGAGAGCTGTAAATAACTGCTGAAGGAATATTTTTTCTTGATTTTGCTTCAGTTTTTCAAAATTTTCTTCTGCTTTCTGATTGTTTACAGATCATGAGTAACATTAGCCAGAAGGATAGGAACAATTGGTGCTGTAAATATATGAGTATTAGTCTGGTGATTATGTGTGGGATATTGTTTGTGGTATTGATTGTGGGTATGTCGGTTCTTAATAAGGGTGGAACCAACCATACTTCTGCTTTTGAGGCAAATACTGCGCTAATGGCAATAGAGAAGCTTAAATTAGATGAGAAGTATTTGCATGAGGGTACTAATGAAAAAGGGGTACTTTCTGTTAATGTCATCTATCACTTGCTGAGTGAGTATGCTGAAACGATGGATGCGAGGAATTGTTATGTGTGCACGCAGATTCCTTCATCAGTTGATAGTCTGCTTCTAATATATGGAATACGTTGTAGTTTTCTACTAACAAGATTTTATAACCAAGAGTACATTCAGTATGTTTACTCAAACTATGATGTTGTGTTTTCATTTGTCGCTATAATTAGATATTGGAGTAGAGTAGCTAGGGATGATGACATAGTAATAGAGGTTTCTTTGAGCCTACGTTGACATTAGGCACAGCTTCTGCACACCACAATAATTTAACATGCTTGCTTACACCTTTAGAGAAGAGCTTCTTAGATCACACAGATGACAGGAGAAAGGCACCAAAGGAGAAGGAGAAGAGAAAAGGACTTACAGGAATGATTATGCTTATAATGCCATTAAAACACAAGGAAAATTTGCTCTAGATGCGCAACACATAGGGAAACTTTGCATATATAGGCCTAAATCACATGCTGACAGTTTGTTTGTGGGGACAAGTGAATGTAAATATGTGTTTTTGTTTCAGAGTATATGGATTATTATGTTGAATGCACAGTACCTGGCAATTCCTAGGATTTATTACATCTGTGGTCCTAATGCTTATTACCTTCTTCCAAGAGGATGGTATGGGGCATGTTATTTGGGAATAGTTTTCCCGAAGATTTTTTTAAATTAGTGATTTGAAAAAGTTCCCAAAAGTGACTGAATTACATAATATGAGACAGAGGAGGGAGTCTCCTTCTAGTGTAGTGGGAGATATATTTGGAGCATGATTCCCTCAGTAGGAGTTGTTCTGAATTCAATAAAGATTTGAAAGTTGTCTACTACAGTGGATAACATGCTGACAAATTTTTCAGGAACCATACGCCTGATAGATACTGAATTAGCTGCTAGAAGAGCTATGACTCTTCAAAATCACCTTGCTTTAGACATTATTTTAGTGAAGGATGGCTGAGTTTATAGAATGATTAATTCTAGGCATAGCTGCTCGTATATTACAAATAATAGTAAAGAAATTAGAGACCTGAATACTAATCTGACTAATGAAAGTGCTGATCTAAAAGAATTGAAAGATCCAGGTGTTTTGTTCAGTGGGAAATTGGCTCAGCAACATTTGGAATGTGATTCTATTGAAAATATTGCAGGGGATATTAATTATCATGGTTTGCCTAATTGGAATATGGGTAATGCATAACTTGTGCAAAGGGATTAAACTGAAGAAGTCAAAGAATGATCAGAGGAGTGAAGAAAAGAAAAGGGAAAAATTGTTCAAGGACAACTCAAATGGGAAACAAATGAATGAAGAGACTGAATTGACAGAATTTTAGCTGATGCAAAAATGTGTGGGTGATAGTTTAGTGTGATGACACATTTAGTCATCAGAGGAGGGATTGCTACCACAAGAATGTTAATAAAAAAATATTAACAAGTGTTCATGTATTCTGAGTAATGGATTTGCATAAAAAATGTAATAACAAAAGAAAAATAATGCACACATTTGAAAATGTGATCATGATGAGTGGCCATCAATGCTCACAAAGTGTACTTATTAATAGTCAATGTCAGAAAATGGGTTATTGGTAAGGGCAGGTAAGTACCTACATTTAGTAGTAGGCTACTAACCTCCACTTAGGTCCAGTCAGGTCTCAATAAATTAAACACAGCTCAACTCTTGGTAGCTTGGCAACGAGCAACAACGCTTAACTTAGGAGACAAAGCATAAAGCATTTAAAAATCACAAAACAGTAAATAATTAAAACACAAAACAGAATAAAAATCCAACACCAATATATAACAATAGATTATGGGGGTCATTCTGACCCCCGCGGGCGGCGGAAGCCACCCGCCTGGCGGGAACCGCCAGAAGACCGTACCGCGGTCAAAAGACCGCAGCGGTCATTCTGACTTTTCCGCTGGGTTGGCGGGCGACCGCCAAAAGGCCGCCCGCCCGCCCGCCCAGCGGGAAAGCCCCAGCAACAAGGAAGCCGGCTCCGAATGGAGCCGGCGGAGTTGCTGGTGTGCGACGGGTGCAGTTGCACCCGTCGCGATTTTCAGTGTCTGCCAAGCAGACACTGAAAATCTTAATGGGGCCCTGTTAGGGGGCCCCTGCAGTGCCCATGCCAGTGGCATGGGCAGTGCAGGGGCCCCCAGGGGCCCCACGACACCCATTCCCGCCATCCTGTTTCTGGCAGTGAAAAACGCCAGAAACCGGATGGCGGGAAGGGGGTCGGAATCCCCATGGCGGCGCTGCTTGCAGCGCCGCCGTGGAGGATTCCCTGGGGCAGCGGGAAACTGGTGGGAAACCGCCGGTTTCCGTTTTCTGACCGCGGCTTTACCGCCGTGGTCAGAATGGCCTCAGAAGCACTGGCAGCCTGTTGGCGGTGCTTCCGCGGTCGTTGGCCCTGGCGGACCATGACCGCCAGGGTCAGAATGACCCCCTATATTGTTTATCTTTACAATGACACCAAAACAATTGAAATCAGATAAGGGAAACCGGAGATATTCATTTTTTAACAAATCAATGCTTTTTTCACTTAGAAATGAATGGTGCCAATCTGGTCATCTGGTCGCACCTCGACCGGGGCAAAGTCAAAGTTTGAGGCCGACCATGATGGAGCCCTTCTTGGCTACAGCTCGCGCGAGGCCTTGGTCAAAAGTTTGCCTTTGGACTTAGTAGTTTTTCTGGAGATTTTCTTCAGCGGGACCAAGTCGCCAGTCCAATCTGTCCTCCTGGAACTCTTCCTCGGATACGCGTCACGGTAGCCCTCGGTGGAGATTTTTACCTTCAGACATAGTCATTTTTTTAGATGAAAATCGTTCAACCAAGGAAACTTGAATCTTGATCCGCCATCCCTGGGGCCCCCTTTAGATACACTGCCTGGAAGTTCCCTGTCAACTTCCTATGTTTGGACTTAGTTACTTTTTCAGAGATTTTCTTCACTAGGACAAACCTGCAAGTCTGTCGGGGTTGAGGCAAGCCGGCTATAGTTGCCACGATAGTCAGTCCCTTTATGGAGCTTTTTTCCAAAAGCTCTCCAAACTTCTCCAAACTTCTGGATCTTCTTCCAGATGTTCCTTTAAGGTACTTTTGAGGTCCACAGCTTACCCCAAGGTTCCAGAAGCTCTGAGATGCTCCTTGAGGGTGTGGACTACAACTCCCAGAATACACCTGGTGCAAACTCCTTTTTGCCCACTGGATAGTGGTCAGCTGGTCAGTTTCTTCAGGAGTTGGTGCAGGGGACTCTGGTTAGCAAGTTTTCACCTGTAGCAAACAGGGAGCCCCTCTTTGAACCAGCTGAAGCCAGGCAAAGTCCTTCTTGTGGTGAAGCCCAAGTGTGTAGTTGGTGCAGTTTTCCATTGTATTGTGTAAATGTGTTTGTAGCTGAAAATCTATCTCATGAGAATCAACTGCTAAAAGATGCTGTTCTTGATAAATGTAAAAATATGAGTGTAATGTGTGTGAGGCTGACTTTCTCAGGAGAAGAACAATGGAGACACTGACTGGAGTAGAAGCTGCGACAATATTGTTACCTGTGAGCCAGATGATGAGGACATTGCAGGAAAAACCAATCAGCGACATGTTAACGGAGTAGTGGTAGAATTAATTAATTTGAAGTGTTAGTTTTATTAGACAAAGTGTAAACATGCGATCCCTTGACCAATAGGGACATGGGAATTAGTTTTAGGGAATTTAACATAACAGGACTTCACCAAGAGGAGTCAAGCATTTTATCTCTATTCTTCTTGAGGGTTTACCTCTATTCTTTTGAGTTGCTTAAAGACTTTGCATTTCTAATCTTTGATGCTGAATCCTGAATCCATGCTGACCGGACTGATGTCCTGATGATGAAGACTATCTTCCCTTGCCGATCCAACTGAGGAGAAGTATTTTTGTATCCATGTGTTTGTTCTGCCTATTTGCTTTTTCTTTCTATGTATCAACCGCAATGTTTTGATAGAGCCATAGTTAGATGTTTTCCAAATTTGTGTTACTAAATTGTTTTGCATGAAGTGCAACCTGCTGATGCTAATCTGATGTTAGAAAGGATTCTCACCAATAAAAATCTGTCAATTTGGATGAATCTTTGATGAATTTATCTGCTGAATCTAGAGGTATGTTATACAGTTTGTGCAATTGTTCTTGTTATTAATTTGCACTGTAACCTTAGAATGTGTAAAAGTGCAAGCTTTGATTAGATTACGTTTCTTCCGCAGATTTGGACACCCAGTGTTGTTTCTGTATGTGTATCATTTGATTTTGAGACTAATTTACATGATGTTAGCTTTGTCAATAGAGGAAAATAAATATTCTAACTTTTACTAAAAAGTGTGGTTATTCATGACTCAAAGGTCACGGTGTGTGACAATTACTGACTCCAATGATTATTAATGTCTTTGATTATTGTTGATTATTGATATTGGCAATTGATTGTTGAATATTGATCTGCAAGTACTGGAGTTATGGTGGGATCTTCTTAATTGCGAGTCAAAAGGTTCATCGACCTATTTGCGTCCCCTTGTAAGTTTAGTTATTAAGGTCAGACGCGCTAACATGTGTCAGACTCTAAGGAGTGAAGACGTTTGCATTACTCAGTAGTCTTGCAGAACCTTTCAGATAAGGAGGAGCATGGTGTTAAGTATCGTACAGGAACTAATTTTTATCAGAGAAGGTAGTTGGGTGATTTCTCTTAGGAATTGATTAAATAGTGCTTTTATGGTTGTCGAGAAAGTGTATTTAATATCTGCAACTTGCAGACCGATAAGAAGGTAATGTTAAAGGAAATTGTTTTATTCATTTAAAAAAAAGGCTGTTTTCAGCACAGATTCAGGCAGTTTTGAATTTTTGTTCCAGGACCTGGCACCTGCTGTGACACTGTCTTGTGTGTTTCAGCTACAGATAACCATATTGCTACAAGTGTGTTCCACCCATTTAGTCCCCAAACTGACCTACTTTGTTATATTTAATAAATGCTGAATTGGGATTGGTAGAAGCTAGAAACAGAATTCAAAGATGCATTTTTATAGTTATCCAAAATCCAGTTTGATGGTAAAATTTAATTTTGTTTATTAGGCAACAATTACTTTGAAAAAGTTACCATTTTCCTACCATAAACCTCTAAGGCTTTTAATTGGTTTCTAGCTGTTGCCTGGCTACTGATAGCTTCCCTGTAGTGAGTTGTGCTTTTATGTAGCTCAAAAAAGGGCCCTGTGGCCCGACAGTTTCCCATCTTGACATGGTGACTTGGGGTCTGTGCGCAGTCCCTTGATTAACTTCAAAGACACCTACCCTGTCACAAGCAGATAAACGTGACACAATGCCTGATCACTGATTTTGTCTCTCAAGCCAACTCAGCTCTAAAACGCGCAGGAGTGGGAGCAGCCCCAGATCTAGAATGTTGTGACCACAAGGAAGGTTTTGTCGATTATCATTGCAATACTTCTGGGTGTGCACAGGGCAGCTGCTTAGTAGAATAAGAGTTCTGCCATATTGGATTGTCGAAGAATGCTGTGCAAGAGGGTTGGGACACAGATGGAGGGGTGATATGGCATCCTATGATTGGCCAGTGTTATCTGGCATCTCAAACTTTCCTCCTACACTTATTAAGCCCTGCACAAGGGAGAGACCAAGAGCAGGACATTGGAGCTGGATGGAGATAACACCAGAATTATGGACAGCTTGATGGAGAAGCCACCTCATGCCATGCTAAAGACTTTGGGTCTAATTTAGATCTTTGAAATGTTACCGCCAAGCAGCGTCAGCGGCGCATGGGAAAAGACGGTTAAGTCAACGGTGTTCACCCATCATATTCAGCTGTTAAAGTTCTGCAATTGCATTGACTGGGGATGAATTGCTGATGGAGGGAGAAGGCGGCAGAACTCAATGGACTTCATACAATCGCATGGGGTTATGTAAGAGAGGTAAGTGACTCACAACCTGTCCCTTAGCTATATGTGTACCCCTGCACTACACAACACACCACACACACACAATAACCCATTGCCATTCCCATACAAAACAAACAGTAAATGCTAAAAACCACATTGGCATACATCCATGCCACAAATACAAACACCACTGACACAGCACCCACATACAATACAACCACAACAAATAAAACACTCAGCTATAAAAATACACTCACACACCAACACAACTACTTGCATCACAACAATGTTGGCTATGCAACAACAACACTAACCTGAATGTTGCACAGGGCAACACAACATATACAACAACATCAATCTCACATGCAAGTGACACACATACAGATACAACCACCCACTCAAGGACCCTGCATCTTAACCATCAAATCCACAGACACACACACCTAGACGTAGAGACCCACATTCACAACGGATAGCACAGACCTACCCGCACAGGTCCTCTTGCAATGCACACACATGAAAACTCTTGTCCAGAGTGAGTACACCATCACTGTGGTGTCAGCATTAATTTGACAATGAATTAAGACATCACAATGACAGTTATGTATGTGTGTGATATGCCTGTTAAGACAGTGTGTCCCCAGACATGTGTGACTACATTTTCTCTCTGACATATGCACACCACAAAGTTATTGTGACATGTATATGCCTGCAGTGGTCTAGACCACCCTTGCAGTGCCCACCCAACCTACCCTGGCAATGGTATGTCCCTGCCTTCCAGTCCGGCAAGGGGGGGGGGTTGTGTTTTCTCCATGGTCGGTGGCTGCAATGATGGCAGGTGTTCCCCAGTTGTGTCCAGTCAAAGACAAAGATGGAATCAGGAAAAGGGCAAGTTTTTACCCCTTTTGCCTCAAATCCTCTAACTCAGAAGTAAAGGTCAGGCTACCACTTTTCTTTTGGTGGTAAGTCACACGCAAATTTGCACAGCAGTAAGGGTGGCTGAGGTCCTATCTGCATCCACTTATTCATCTCCTGTCATCAATATGGGTAGTATTTCTTGGCGGAGACGGCAGTTCGAATGAAGGCTTTCATCTATGAGACATCTAGCATCTACATACCATCACAGCGGCAGATGGGTTTTCAGTCGAAAAATCAATTGTGAAACCATTACCACCAAGATCTCAATCAAGCCCTTTGCCCCCGTCTGACCTCCAGGGCTAAATTAGTCTCTCCAGGGCCAGTGGTAATGGGCCCCTTATGCCTGTTGAGAAGCTGTTGCGGGAAGATTGAGACTCAACTGCCACCCATGTCAGTTGCCTTATATTGTTGAATTTACATAGAGCATTTTACCCCTGATGAGAAACCAACGTGCATTTGTGGCTAGCTAAGAAGCCACTACATGAATGTGATTGAATGAGAGTCTATGGGTTTCTGTTGTGTCCTATGTCAGTAGTGTGTCAGTGAACAGATGTGCTTTTGTTGTTTTTTTGCTGTACCATTAAAAACATGAAATAGAATGATTACGTGTACAAGAATGTATACATGAGAACAAGGTGTGTCAACGCAGTGTTGGATATATGAGTGGCATTCATATGCACCTAGACAAAATCCAAAAGTGTGTACAGTGACTCAAAAACAAACATGTGCACCTACACATACAAACAGAAGACTGTGCAGTTTGATAACAAGAATATCGTCACATTCAGACACAGGTGGATTTTGGTTGAATGCTTGAATAGAAAGATAGTTGTATATTAGGAAAAATGGATAGTTAGATAGCATGTGATGGTGGATTCATAGATGTACAGCCGTGGTTGTATGTCTGGACAGATGCAATGTGAGTTAGTAGATGGATGAATACTTGGCTGTGGGTGGGATGTATGGATAGATCAAACAACACCCTGCACTCTTGAGTTCCCTAGATTTGTTGGGTGATAATCTGCACTTCATTATTCATATGCAACACTCATTCAAAGATCCCATATCCTTCCTACTCAACTAGTCTCTTGTAGTAGTTTGGGAAGCATAAGAGTATTTAAACTTGACTATCAAAAACTAAATTCCTTTCTCCAATCCTTATTTTATCAGCTTCACTTTCCTGGTGGGAAAGAAGGGCATGAGTGGCATGCACCGTTTTCTATATATCTGTTCTCTGAACCTGTGCAATGTATACTACCATGTCACAATGGACAGCATTTGTCAACTATTGTATAGTCTTTGACAAGGAGATTGTCTCATAGGGCTTATTTTAGGGCCTCCTATCTTCTTGTCCTCTTGCTCTATCATTAACCCAATTTAAAGTTCATACAGCATAGCAAGCAGTGGCAACTTACTGGCTTCCATTTTGATTTATCATATGCCCATTATTTCACTAAAAAGATGCAGTGTGTTGTAGTCTGACTCTGTACAAGAAGAACAGAGATCTCATTAAAATTGTCTGGGCTTTCTGAGCCGGTGTATAGATTTGTGCCATGATCACCTTTAAAATCCTAACCTTAAGATTGTTAACTTTCTTTTTTTCCAATTTTACAGAATGTCATTGCAACAAGTCATATACCATGTATAGCCTTTGACTATGCACACAAGTATTATTTAGTATTTAGAGGGGTTAATCTGTGTTGTAGATACTTTAATAGCATGTTTCTTCCAAGATCACCACAACTAACATTTTTCTGTGCAATTTTATGACTGCTTACTCATCTAGCTTAATGGATAGAAGCTATTGGCTGGTTTTAAAAAGCTGTACCTTAAATTGTCTAAGATCCTCTATATGACCTTCAACAAAAGGGAGCCAGATGTCTGGGTCCCTCATGTGTTTGCTACATTTTCTTCTGTTAAAATGTATTATTCCTTACTAAGGTAACTGAAGTCTTTAATATAAGAGAATATCTGTTGCAAAGGCTGTGGCTGCTTTGCAGGTAATAAGCATTACATTTTCTGTCTTCTGTCTACTGTAGTACTTTACAAGAGTAGAGAAGGAGAATATTTCAAGATCTACTCAGAGGAGGAAGTGTGGGGTAGTACAACAGTCCATGAGCATGCAACAATCAACATCCAATAAATCATTGCTTAGTCAGTGTTTTGCTTATTGTTGGAGGCTGGTTATTAGTAGAGGTCAGTACACACCCACCACTAGCAATAATGCCCACAAGCCAAGGTTAGGTCCAGTGAAGGTCTCAGAACATCAGCCTCTGGCTTAATACCTAGTAGCTTGGTAACAAGCAGGTAGGCTTACCTAGGGAGACAGGTTTGTAAAACATTAAATACACCTATACATTAAATAAGTAAGACAAAACACACAATACAAATCTTACACCATTGTTTTCAAAATAGTAAATATTGTTATCTTTAAATTGACAGCAAATCAGCACAAATCCAATATAGAAAACCAGAGTTATGAATTTGTTAAGATTAAATTAAAAAATGTGCTTTCTAGGGCTTAGAAATCAATAGTGCCAAACAGGGACATTTGGCCACGTTTGACCGGAACAAAGTCAAAGTTTTTAAGGTCAACCGCAATGGAGCCCCTGTTAGATACAATGAGAGGGAGGCCTCTGTCAAAATGTTACCTTTGCACTGTGAAACTTTTCTGGAGCTTTTCACCCTTGATGTGGTTCGATCCTCCCCAGCAAGCTGATTTTGATGCAATGTCATCAGACTTCTTTTCCGAAAGGCTCTGGTTTGCAGCTCCAGAGATTTTAGCCAGATGAACCTAAAATCCTGGATGGGTTGCGGGTGAGCGTAGTCTTGTTGACTCTTGATGGCGAATCAGTTCACTTATAGACCTTTTTCAGAAAGTTGCTCCAAACTTCTCAAAACTTCAGGAACTTCTTTCGGGAGTTCCTCTTGGGGGTTCAAAGGGTTTAAAAGCTCTGAGATGGTCCTTGGAAGTTAGGACCAGAATTTCCACAGTGTATCTGGCCAAATCCTTGAAGGTCCACTGGACGTTCCCCAGGCTTGGGACCCTTGTGATAGTTGGTGCAGGCATGCTCTGTTAAACTGTTGCTTTCAGATAGTTGACTCCTGAGTCCTTCTTAAAGCAAGGCAAAGTCCTTGAGGCTGTTGTTCCAGTGTGCAACAGGAGCAGTACTTCAGTGTGCAGTTCTTGGGTTTGCAGACCAGGGTTCCAGCAGGGCAGTCCTTCTTCTCTTGGAGGTTTCAGGTAGCAGATCTGAGTTGCTCTTGCCACACCGTTTTTTCCTCTAAAACTTTGCTTTAAATGTTACATTGATAATAATAATGATGTTTTCAAAAATGTCATGAGTGCCATAATTTGTGGGCTAATTAGCAGTGCATGGTGAGGTCATAAGCTATAGTTACTTTAGGCCATGAGGTATAGTTACTTGAGATTACTAACTAACCTTCCTTGGGATGGACACCGCTCACCAGTCACTCCTTGGCCTTCCCACCTTGTTGACGGCTCCACCTGCTTCCTTTGCTTGTGTCTGCATATGCTTCCCATTCCCTCCATCTCACCCTCCTATCTCCCACCCCGGCTCCTCACAACTCCCAGCACATTTTCTGGAGGCTGCTGTGTGGTCTGGTTGAGCAGTGCCTGACCTCCTTCGGCCAGACACAGCTCCCCAGCTGCTCCTTGGACTGCTCCCTTGTTGACAGCTCTGTCAGCTTCTTTTGATTGCATCTGCTAATGTTCTTCCTCCCACTGCAGCCCCCTTGTCCTCACACCACCTATCCAGGCCCTCCCACTTCCTAGGACATTTAATGGAGACTACTCCCCCAAAAGCAAGCCCATCTGCACCTGTCCGCGCCTAGTGTCAGGACCCCTTGCCCTCCCACCCCCCACATCTATCTCACCAAGGAACTCCAAGCTCCAAACATCAGATACTGCAACAACAACTGCTTCATGGCCTCCCCACAATTGACCAAAGGAGTCTTCTGCTTCTGACACTGCTTCTTCTCCTGAAACTGTGACCCACCTGCCCACACTGTCGCTTGCACCACACGCTCACAGAAAATGCCAAACAACCCAGAGCCTGTCCAGTGCATCCTACTCCCTATGCAAACATGCCACAGAAATCTAGGACACTATCACTACCCATAACCCTAATGTTACCTTCACCACTAAACATGGTTCAACCCTTACTCAAACCCCGACGTCCTCACAGCCTACCCAAAGGCTACAAGATGTTACACCGAGAACGCACCAACAAACACGGGGCGGCATTGCCATCATATTCAAGGGAACATTTCAATGCACCTTCATTGACAATGACCCCTCATGGAACATCTCAACTTCTGACTTCAGACTAATCAAAACACAATGATGCATGGTACCCTCGTGTACAGACCGCAGGACCATGTGCAGCTTTTGGCGACACCACCATCAACGCCCTCGCAATCAACTCCCTTAACTGTGTCCTACTCGGCTATCTAAATTTCCACCTCAATTACAGCAATTACATTAACTCCACCCCTCTCTCATGGGGAACCGACTGCCAGGGTTGTAATGAAGGCATTATTACAACCCTGGCGGTCGGTGTTAAAGCAGCGGTAATACCGCCAACAGGCGGCGGGAAAAAAAATTGAACCACGACCATGGCAGAAACCGCCAACATAGACAGCCACTTTAACACTCCGACCGCCACGGAAACACCGCAGCGGTAACCGCCAACAGACAGGCCGAACACAAGGTTCCGCCCACTGTATCACAACACGCCCATCCGCCACCTTTTCTGGGTGGTACCAACACGATCCAAAGCATAGCGGAAACAGGACTTGGAATGGAAACGACTCACCTCCGAGACACCCAATGAGGAACCAGGGCGCCATGGAGCCTGAACTACAGGTCCTGCCCATGCTGGTCTTCCTCCTCTTGTATCAGGAGCAGCAAAGACGCCGGCGACGACAACGGTGAGTACTGCACCTAGCACACAGGGGAGGGAGGGAGCAAAAATAGAGTGACACACACATGCAACACCCCCACCCTCACCCCCAACACCATATACACCAACACATACAGCAACATTACATATACACCTTGTCACCCCCTGGAAAAATGCAAGAACAAAATGAAATGATTGTAACGAGTGTAATCAATAAAAATCAGATAGGGCAAATTCAAAAATTAGTATATACAAATATGTACACCAACTACACAAGTCTGGATATAAATTAAATCATTGTCCATGGATCAGTGTCCCAAAATGCATGGGCGAAGCCCACACAAAATACCTGACTCGAAATGGAGAGAACACTGCAGGGGCATCAGATGGAAAATAAACAGGCACCTCAGGGGGAGGGAGAGAGGGGACACTTCAGTCGGATAAACGGACAACGCCACTGCTCCACGAGGGGGCTCCATGACCACTGCTGTATCCTTTGGAGTGCAAAGCAACAGTCTCTCAAGTCTTTCCAGTGGGTGGTTTGCCCACTGCTTGGTCCTGGGGAGTGCAAAGCCAAAGTCCCTCAAGTCTTTCCAGTGGGTGGTTTGCCCACTGCTGTATCCTGGGGAGTGCAAAGCCACAGTCTCTCAAGTCTTTCCAGTGGGTGGTTAGCCCAGTGCTTGGTCCTGGGGAGTGCAAAGCCACAGTCTCTCAAGTCTTTCCAGTGGGTGGTTTGCCCACTGCTGTATCATAGGGAGTGCAAAGCCACAGTCTCTCAAGTCTTTCCAGTGGGTGGTTTGCCCAATGCTGTATCCTGGGGAGTGCAAAGCCACAGTCTCTCAAGTCTTTCCAGTGGGTGGTTTGCCCACTGCTTGCTCCTGGGGAGTGCAAAGCCACAGTCTCTCAAGTGGATCAGAGTCTCCACTGGTTCTGGAGGGGGCTTGGTGCCCAGAGTGCTTCCTCCTGCCAAGGACTGATGTAGCGGATGTCATATTCCACTGGTTCTGGAGGGGGCTTGGTGCCCAGAGTGCTTCATCCTGCCAAGGACTGAGGTGGTGGATGTCATTCTCCACTGGTTATGGAGGGGGCTTGGTGCCCAGAGTGCTTCATCCTGCCAAGGACTGAGGTAGTGGATGTATCTCTCCACTGGTTCTGGAGGGGGCTTGGTGCCAAGAATGCTTCATCCTGCCAAGGACTGATTTAGTGGATGTATCTCTCCACTGGTTCTGGAGGGGGCTTGGTACCCAGAGTGCTTCATCCTGCCAAGGACTGAGGTAGTGGATTTATCACCCCGCTGGTTCTGGAGGGGGATTTGTGCCCAGAGTGCTTCACATGCAGTGTGGCAGGTCCCATTCCCTTACCTGGATGTGTGTGCCACAAGATTGCCTGGGAACAGGTAGCATGATACGCCATGGAGGCAGATACACACTCCACCCTGCTGCGACTTCGCCTGCCACCTGCTGGTACAAGCAGTGCTGGGAGTCATGTATGCTGGGCAGGGTCCAGGATGTCTCCTGCAGCCTCGGATGGCTGCCCACTGGGGATGATGCAGGGGTCTGTTGATGAGGCAGCAGAAGTGCAGGTGGCGGTGCAGGTAGAGGTGCTGGTGGCGGTGCTGGTGTTGGTGCAGGTGCAGGAGGCGGTGTTCACTGCTGTATAGGTTGATGTTTTGGTTGACATAAGGGGTGACTCTGGTCCCTCACCCGGAGCCATTGTGCCCTGTCCTGACCTGCTGTTTGGCTTGACTCCCTTCCCCACATTTGATGTTGCTGCTGGTGCCTTGCCACTGTCCCTTTTTGGCTTGGAGGAGCTCTTGCTTGCTAGTAGGTGTGGCTTCTCCCTCCGGCATGTGGGCACCTTCTTCACCTTGGCAAGTGGTGGAATGGCCTGCTCCTTGGCCTCGCTAGGTGGCACACTGGCAGCCCTGGTGGGTGGTGCTCGTGATGAGACCAGAGTTGCTGGGACCACTGTGCTTGAGAATTTGGTGGCTGAGGTGCTGGGCTGGGACCTGGACAGCCTGGCCCCAGGGGAAGGACGGGGGGAGGTGCAGGGAAGAGGTCAAAGTTTGCGAGGAAGAGTTTCTTAGACACACTGGGACGGGAAGATGGAGGGGGTTTAGGAGTGGTGGAAGAGGCAGTGCTTGTAGGAGGTGTACGTTTGCTGAATTTGGGTGAAGGTGCATGGGCCGGAGGCTGTTGTGAGGTGGATGGCTGTTTGGTGGGTGTGTGCCTGCATTTGTGTAGTTTGGGAGGAAGGCTCACAGACACACTGGGAGAGGACACAGGTGATGTGTGAATGGTAGTGGGGGTGGTGAGTGCACATGAGCGGTGTGTGGTCATGAGCGTGCTGGTGATGGAGGTAGTGGCTGAGGATGTAGTGCATGCAGGTGTGATTGGAGACGAGAGAGGGAGGGAGGAGGAGGACGTGGAGGAGGGGGACACAGTGGAGGCAGTGGATGCTGGTGTGTCTGCATGGGGATGGTGTTTGTGTGAGTGCCTGTGGGATGTGTGGTGCTTATGTTTGCCTGAGCCACTCTTTTGAGTGTGCATGCTGGTCTGATGGTGTGCTTGAGATAGGCTGAGGTACAGGGGATTGAGTCTGGGCAGTGGAGGTTGGAGGGGGGGAGGCTGGACACAGGGACAATGGCTGCCATCAGTGCTGAGGACAGAGCCTGAAATTCTCTCTGTTGGGCCGCCTGGACAGAATTAATGCCCTGAGGTATGCATTTGTTTGTTGCAAATGCCTCTCAACACCCTGGATGGCATTCAAAATGGTAGATTGCCCAACAGTGAGGGATCTCAGGAGGTCAATAGCCTCCTCACCGAGGGCAGCAGGGCTGACTGGGGCAGGGGCTGAGGTGCCTGGGGCAAAGGAGATGCCCACCCTCCTGGGTGAGCGGGCACGGGAAACACGCTGAAGGGCTGCTGGGAGGGTGGTGCTGGTAGAGGGGGTGGCGGCTGTACCTGTTGATGCAGTGGGCACAGAGGTGCCTGCCACCGCAAGAGAGCTCCCATCAGAGGAGGAGTTGCTGTCGCTGGTGTATGCTCCTGTCCCCGTCGTGGAGCTCCCCTCGCCCTCCGTCTCACTGGTGCCTTCAGGCTCCGTTACTTCACCCTCCAGGGCATGTGGGTTGCAGCTCCCTCCTGCTCCGGACAGAACAGGGTGACCAAAATGGGGGAAGACAGAATAGACACATGGTTAATGCATGCAACACCACTAACGTTGACGGACACAACACACAAGGAGCCGCCCAATGCACTAAGCCATGCACTAACAGTGCAGGGGAAAAGCACATGCCCAAGGGGGACTCTGTCTAGACCCATTTCATGCTCAACTGGAACCCATGGGAGCCTGACTAGGTGTAGAGGGCAAATACCACCTTTCGGGTTGGACAGGGAATGAGGCTGCAAAACAATGGATCTCCCTTTGCACGTCTGCCCTGGTCTAGGGGAACCACCCCCACCCAGACACCTCATCAAGCGCGCAGAGTCAGCTGAATGAGAGTGTACTCACCCCATTGTGGCTGCTGTGATGCCCTCAAGGCCCCATCCAACTCATGATATGTCACCGCCAGGATCTGGTACATGAGGGGAGTCATGGTGCGACGTGCAACCCTTCCACGTTGGGAGGCCATTGCCAGCTGGGCCTCCCCCGTCTTCTTGCTCCAGCGGGGCAGGTCCTCCCATCTTTTCCGGCAGTGGGTGCTCCGTCTATGGTAGAACCCCAGGGTCTGCACTTCCTTGGCGATGGCACACCAAATACCCTTCTTCTGGTGGGCGCTGACCATGAGGAAAAGTGAAGTTAGAACGGATGTTACTCTCCCGTACAGTTCTTCTCTCACATTGCCCACAAACCTCCCACCCTGGCCCAGAAAAACATACACACACACAATCCTCACATGCTGGCCTGTGCCCCCCATTCCACCCATGACACTCCATATAATCATGTGCCATCCATCATGCTCACAGTTTACTCACCTGTTTGTCTGGGGGACCGTACAGTTGCGTGGACTGGGGGAGGACCCCATCCACTAGTTTCTCCAACTCCTCTGAAGTGAAGGCAGGGGCCCTTTCCCCAGACACTGTAGCTATTGTCGCTTCCAGGCACAGGTCACAGCAGCACTTGCAGTGTAGGTCCTCTCCTGTTCAAGGTCAGGTATTAAGTGAGGGAAGTGATAGAAAATGGCGGTCACGTCTGCGGCGGTGCATACCGTCACTATTGGCATACATCAGCATTGGCTCCTGGAACTCTTAGGGCCCAATGATAACCAATGCTGAATTTTGCCGCGGTCTTCGACCACCTACCGCGACAGTATACAATGCCAGTGCAGTTACCTCATTTCCCCTTGTCTCACCTTACAGGTCAGGCAGCCGCCATTTCAGGGGGCCACATGGCAGGCCAAATAACTGTGTCACACCTAATTAGGCCAGGAATACAGACAGACAAAGGCACGTAGAGAAAATTAAATGTTTTTGCTAAACAGCCTTGTGATACCTAAGTGTTGTGTGACCCTCTGCTCACCATTCTCCTCCATAGGGCACGTCCGCTGGGACAGGTGATGAGATGGTGGTACCCTCCGGTGTACAGACCCCTGGTGGACCTGTTGACAATTGAAGACAGACACAAAATTATCACTTACAAACTTGATCGTGCAACAATCCAGGAACTGTGTGCCCAGTTGGAGCCTGACCTGATGTCAACTATCCGCCATCCCACAGGAATACCCCTTCTAGTGCAGGTCCTGTCAGTACTCCATTTCCTGGCCAGTGGGTCTTTTCAAACAACAGAGCCATGGTATGTGTGAGGATTTGTCCACAGTGAAAGGTGACTTTTATGCCCTGGGACATATCCCCAACATCATTGGTGCCATTGATGGGACACATGTGGCATTTGTTACCCCTGCAGGAATGAACAGGTGTACAGAAACCGGAAGAGCTACCATTCTATGAATGTGCATATGGTGTGTTTGGCAGACTAGTGCATCTCCCATGTGAATGCCAAGTATCCTGGCTCAGTGCATGACACCCACATTTTGAGGAATAGCAGCATCCCTTATGTAATGGGGCAACTCCAGAGGCACTGTGTGTGGCTAATAGGTGAGCCTAAAGTCCCCACACAGTTTCATTTGCTGTCTGGGTATGGGAGATTCACTAATGTTTGAAATATGTCTAACAGTTGTCCCTCGGTATTTGCAGGTGACTCTGGTTTACCCCAACCTGTCATGGCTACTGACCCCAGTGAGGAATCCCAGGACAAGGGCAGAGGAACGCTACAATGAGGCACATGGGCGAACTAGGAGGATAATCGAGTGCACCTTCGGCCTCCTGAAGGCCAGATTCTGGTGCCTCCATCTGACATGTGGCTCCCTACACTACTCACAGAAGAAGGTGTGCCAGATCATCGTGGCCTGCTGTATGTTGCACAACCTGGCTTTGCGACGGCAGGTGCCTTTTTCTGCAGGAGGATGGGCATGATGGTGGTCTTGTGGCAGCTGTGGAGCCTGTGGACAGTGAAGAAGAGAAGGCAGAAGAAGAAGATGTAGACAACCGAAACAACATCATCATGCAATACTTCCAGTGAGACATAGGTAAGAAGATGGAACTGCTTCCCACATCTCATACTATTGTAGGACCTAGCATAAGTCTGCCTTTTTACCTCTGTGTATGGACCCTGACTAGTCATTTTGGCTTTCCATTTCACAGATCTGGGTCCCAATGTGTGCCCTCTGCTATGTTTACTCCTGGCCTACAGCTGTGTAACATTGGTATGTGAACAAGTACATTGACATCGCTATATTCCAGAGATTTAGCAATTACACATTTGTGAAAGCACATACTGACTCCAGATTTGTTGGTGATTCAAGGGTGTTTATTTTTGTGCAAATAAGTGTAGGGGTGTGTGAAATGGGCTGGGGTGATGTTGGAGGAATGTCCATGGCAGAGTCCAGTCTCTTGGTCTCACAGGTGCATAGTCCATTGGGGCATAGGAAGTGGAGCTATGGCAGTTCAAGGTGGACAGGGTGACAGAGTGGGACAGAGGGTGACATTCAGGAGGGTCTTATTTCCTGGTGGGGGTCTTGGCAATGTTCACTGTCTTCTTCCTGGATCTCAGGGACCGTTTGCGGGGTGGTTCTCCTTCTGCAGGGTTGGGGTGCTGGTGGCCTGTTGGTCCTGTGGCAGAGGCTCCTGTCCACTAGCACCGGCAGAGGTGGAGGGCTGTTCATCGTCCAGGCTAGTGTCAGGGGCCCGTTAATGTGCCACTGTATCCCTCATGATGTTGACAAGGTCTGCCAGCACCCCTGCAAAGGTGACCAGGGTGTTGTTAGTGGACTTCAGGTCCTCCCTGATCCCCAGGTAGTGTTCCTCCTGTAGCTGCTGGGTCTCCTGAAACTTGGCCAGTACCGTGCCTATGGTCTCCTGGGAATGGTGGTAAGATCCCATGATGTTGGAGAGTGCCTTGTGGAGTGTTGGTTCCCTGGACTTGTCCTTCCCCTGTCGCACGGCAGTCCTCCCAGCTTCCCTGTTGTCCTGTGCCTCTGTCACCTGAACCGTGTGCCTACTGCCACTGATCCCATGCCCCTGATTTTCTTGGGTTGGTGGGTTTGCCTGGGTTCCCTGTAGTGGTGGACACACTGCTGATTGACATGTCCTGGGGACAGAGGGATGGGCCTACTGGGTGGGTGCTATGGCGGTGTTTCCTGAGGGGGGAGGTTCTGTGGTGGTTTGGGAGTGTGTCAGGGGAACTGCCTTTCCCAATGTCCCTGATGGGCCAGCCTGGTTATCTTGATCCAGGTGAGCAGAGCTGCTGTCATCACTGTGGGCCTCTTCTGTGGGGGGAATGGATATGTCTGGCACCTCCTGTCCGGTGACATTGGGTATGGGTCCTGTTGGGGTGTAAATGCATAGATTTAGTATCTGTGTGTGCCATATTGTGCATTGGGTGAGGTACCCTCTACTCCTGTGCTTGCATCATTGTGTTTGCACTTTTGTGATAGTTGGTTTGGGGTCTGTGTGGGTATCTGTACTGGACATGCTTTGGTGACAGTGGTCCATGCATAGGTGTTGCATGCAGGGCCTTGGTATTGAGATGTGTGGGTTGTGATAGTGGGACGTATGTGAGATGATGGAGTGATGGGAGTGAGGTTAAGGGTGGGGGTATGTGATGGCATGCAAGTGGGGTGGGGGGGATAAAGTAGTTAGGATATGACTTACCAGAGTCCAGTCCTCCTGCTACTCCTGCGAGGCCCTCAGGATGCATGATTGCCAAAACTTGCTCCTCCCATGTTGTTACTTGTGGTGGTTGGGGGTCCACCGCCAGTCCTCTGTACAGCAGTACGGTGTCTTGATACCACAGAACGCACCTTCCCCCGTAGGTCATTCCACCTCTTCCTGATGTCATCCCGTGTTCTTGGGTGCTGTCCCACTGTGTTGACCCTGTCGACGATTCTCCACCATAGCTCCATCTTCCTCGCTATGGAGGTTCGCTGCACCTGTGATCCAACAAGCTGTGGCTCTACCCAGATGATTTACTCCACCATGACCCTGAGCTCCTCCTGAGAGGACCTGGGGTGTCTTTGAGGTGCCATGATGTGGTGTGGGTGATGTGTGAGGTGCTGTCTGTTGTGATGTGTGAGGGGATGTGTTGGTGTGTGTTGTTTGAGGTGCGTGGATGTTGTATAAGTGATGGTGTTGTGTGTCTGTGGATGCTGGTGTTGTGTTTGCTAATCTCTCTCTCTGGCCTTCTTCCAAATTTTACGTTGTGAGTGTTTGTGGGTAATGTGGGTGTGTGTTTTATAGTGGTGTGAGTGTGTGGGTGCGGTTTGTGTATGTGTATCAGGTGTGTGTATTTCACATTTCTCCAATGTGGTTGTGTTTTGTAAGTGTGTGTGTATTTTGAGCGCGGCGGTGTGTACCATCAATGGATTACTGCGGTTGAATGACCGCCGTATTGATTCGTGGGTCATGATAGTGTGTGCGTATTCTTGTTGGCGTGATGGTGTCGGTTTTGGTATCGCCAGTTATTCACTGACCTTTGGTGTGGCAGACTTGTGTGGGTGTCTGTGTTGTGGCAGATTCCGAGATGTGGGTCGTAATACCTGTAGCGGAATTCCACCTCCGCAACGGTACGTTGGCGGTCTTCAGCACGGTGGAAAACAGGATTTACCGTCAGGTTTGTAATGAGGGCCTATGTCTTCTTTTTGGAGAAATGTGAATAACCAGATTAATGCAGGGCACCAAACACAGGACCCTGGAATAGCCACCATCTGCCATGGCCTTGACTATGTTACTGCTATTGTCCATGGCAACAAATTCAATTCTGAGACCTCCGGGTCGCAGCTATTCAGACATCTTTCTATTAAATTTGTCAAAGGTGTTTGCAGCTGTATGTGATTTCTCTATGATGAACATGGCTATTGTGCGCTGCTGAATGCTCCTAAAAATGTCTGAAGGACCTAGACCTGCAGATAGCTCTTGCTTTATCCCTACACAAGTGATCCAGTGTGAAGTGATGCACATGTAATCAGTAGCCGGGCAACTAGTCCAGATGTCTGTCGTCAGGTTAATAGTGTGGACAACATTTTGCTGCAAAGCTTGTGTAATGCTATGTGTATTCGCCCATCAATTTTATCTTGACCACTGACTTCATTTTGTGCTTAGCATCATGTGCTATCACATTGGCAGCACAGGTTTTTTCCATACCAAGCTTGTTTTCCACACAGGACGTGTTTCTGCTTTTCTCACCAGCGCAGGGTTACACCGTATTGGAACATGAGGGATGTGGAAAGTAGATGTGATAAGAGAGTCCTCTGTCTCTGGAATGTGAATTCGGATGGGGCCTAAACTTTGTGTGTTTTTGATGCAGACAGAGCACAGCCAGAGCTTGAATTTCAAAACCTAAGGGTGGGGGAGAGTGTTAGAATCTTCCTCTTGAGTTTGTTTTAGGTATATAAGTTGGGAAACTTGGCACTGAGGTAGAAGGAGCTCGTCTGAGCGTGGATGAATGATTCAGGGAAAAAATCCCATGCTGGACAGATCTCCTGCCTCAGCCATTCAGGGTTCCCTGGCTTGATGCTGGCAAAGATGAAGAATTCAACCCCCATGCTGATGCTGTTGTGTAGCCATTTTAGTGATAGCTCCATGCACGTTAATTTAACATACTAAGCCTGCCGCTGTGCACTTTAACCTAGATATATTTTATCTAGCTTAATTTGTTATTGTTATAATAGCCACTTTTACAGTCTTGTTTTATTTCTCTCTATCTAACTGTTTTTCCCTAGGCCAGCACTCTGTTCTCAAACAAGGCATTCTTGCTCACTCTGTGCTTCTTCCAAGGCTGCAGTAAGATAGGTGTGCCGGTGAACTTGGTATAAAGTTTTGTCTCTGGCATTCATAGAAAACACACATCCTTATGTAGGGACATTTTCTCAGAACATCAGCTGTTTTATTATAAAACACTTCCCTGTCCCTTATACGTTAGAGGGAGGTTCCAGCCAGAGAGCCATGACTGTATGCTGATTGCTGATTCCGTCGCTACAACTGCTTATGCAGACTTCTTGCCTTTGCACAGGTATGGGGGACGATGTCTTCCCAGGGGAACCTGAAGGGCAGAATTAGAGTGTAACACACTGTGCTCTACTATAACCTAGGTAGGAATAAGTCTATTGACTCTAGTGACAATATGGTAGCGTTATTTCTATGCTTTACTCTCCTTGTCACCATTTTAATCTTGTCATGCTGTATCATCCTGGTTTTTGCCACCCATGCTTTGCTATCTAAGATGCAGTCGCTTCATTAAAACATTACTGAAACAAATACTGCCTCTGTTTGACATTGTGTATATGAGACTAATATAACTGAGAGAAACGGATGACACCTGAGCGACCGCGGTTTCCCTGAGAAATCAATTATGTCATGCGCTCGGCTGCCCAATCATTTCTGCCCTTGAGTGGACATGAGGCACTGCTAGTTAGCCAGAGCCAAACCTGGATTAGAGAGACAGGCGTCACCTGTAGAGGTTCGGACTCAGTCTCCCACGCCGCAGGTGATTCTGCCGCTCAAAATCCAGTAGTCTCATTAGAATAATGAGTGCCTATGCGACAAGGTACCACCAATGTTTGGCCAGGCTCTAATTTTCGAGTCCTCCTGAGTATCTCTGTCTCACTATATACAAAGACTCGTCAGTACTATATACAGAGATGTTTGTGGTATTGAGGATTTCCTCCTCAGCTAAGTAGGGAACACCTATCTGAAGCTGGAGGTTGTTCAAGCTTGAACTCTAAAAGGAAAATCCCCATTTAGTGTCCCTTCTCTAAACAAATTTAGCATCTACTATGGCGAATCCGCAACAGGTAGCAATTGCAGTCAATATGAGACAACCCCTGACTGCACACTTATTGGCAAATGCCTTAACGGCCTGGGGGGTCCAGTCACATTTGTGGTGGACGCACATGCAGCTTACAGAACAATTTTTTTTTATTCTTGGGTCACATTTCCAGCAGTTGATGGAAACACAAACCTATTTTATCACTATACACTTGCAAATGTACCTGGACAACACAGAGCATATGCAAATTTAGAAATACTTTTATCTTATCAAGAACATAATAATTGGCTTGATGGCTCCCTACCCCACACAATGTTACCAGTAAGGTTAGGTCCTCTAAGTAATGATGGCCCTACCTGGGCTTTATTGGCCACTTATACACCTCACCCTGCAGTAGCGAACTTAGCAGTAGCAGAAGTCCGTCGCTTATATACTGAGTTGACGGCAATATAGAGACAATTAGTACAGTTTGTAATGCAAACATTGAATACAAACCCAGCACGTGCTGCTACAGCGCAACCACATACAGTGACCCCAGGTATTAATCCTGCAACTGTACATTTGATTATTGGTAGAGTACCTGCCAAACGAGAAGAAATTCCGTTTTAGTGAGCTCAAAAAATAAACACACTGGAAGCAGTATTTCCTTACTCTACACTACCACACACGGTACACCGACAATTGCCAACTTACCGGAAGTGTTGAAACAAATTCAAGATGAATACAGGGCTGCCCCGCCCCTAGACTTGGGAATGCAATTAATGGGCAATTTTGCCACAGTATCCTCAATTATCTTAAGTAACCTTAAAGAGGAAGTGGTCACACTAGCGGTGCGCATGCGGCTCCGGGATGTTCCTCAACAGGATCAAGAACGTGAGTTGCCAAAGATTACTGCAGAGACCTATTCTAGTATTGGTCGAGATAGTCTAGGGGCCAGACCAACTAAACCACAATGTCATGGCAAATCTAATAAAGATTTTTCCAGGCAAGCTCCTGAGGGTAACAAGAAATGCTGGGATAAAAAGCAACAAACTCCTAAAAAGGAAAGGGGAGAATCTCCGCGTACAGATATCCCACAGAATCTATATAATCTCGGAAAAAGAGATAATATAAAAATGCCTGATAGATATCAATATACTGATACACGCCAATCTCTTTCCTTTCAGGACTCATCAGAAAAACTCAGTGAGAGAGGTGGTCGATCAGAGCGAAGAACAGAGTATGTGAAACCGAGACAGGAATCACAACGCTCATCAGAGGTTTCTGTTAAAAAGGAAGAGAAACCTCCCCAACAAACACATCAATTTAAAAAGAAAAAGGTGGCAGCAGTTGCAGTTCGACTTGCCACTCAAGAAGAGGGTCCTCTTGAAGAACAGGAATTGGGCACTACCGCTGCTAGACAGTGCGGCAGAGATCACAATAGTTCACTGGAGTCTTCCAGAGCATCTGGAGATGAAAGCAAAAGATTACTTTCTATAAGTAGAAACTGTGGACATGCGTGTCTCCATGCCTGATAGGGTGTATAAAGTGACGCTACAGTTAGAAGGAGACATTGAACACATAATAGACGCAATCTTTTGGGATCGCGTGGTAAATATATATGATGTTCTGTTGGCCGAACAAGATTGGCCTCCTGAATTTGTCCGCACCTGCCCATATGGGGAAGATGTTATTAAACCTTCCCTCTTGCCCCTTGTTCCGGAGGAACACTCTGAATCCTACGCCATCGATTGGGCATTGGCACAGGCACCTGCACAGGCACCTGCATTATACCACAACCAAGTAGGATGGGATAAAGAATCCCTCTACCATGTGATTCCTATTAAAAATCAATGCCAACCTCAACATCAGTACCCATCAGTACCCAATAAAACATGACGCAAAAGCACCCATGAAAGAAATCCTCACACAACTAGAGTACCAGGGCATAATTGAACTCTGTGGGGGTCATTCCTACCCTGGCGGTCTATGACCGCCAGGGTAGGTGACGGAGGAAGCACTGCCAACAGGCTGGCGGTGCTTCCGGGGGCATTCTGACCGCGGCGGTAAAGCCGCAGTCAGAAAAGGGAAGCCCGCTGCCCCAGGGAATCCTCCACGGTGGTGCTGCAAGCAGCGCCGCCATGGGGATTCCGACCCCCTTCCCGCCAGCCTGGTTCGCAGGAAAGGGAGTCGTGGGGCCCCTGGGGGCCCCTGCAGTGCCCATGCCACTGGCATGGGCACTGCAGTGGCCCCCTAACAGGGCCCCACATAGATTTTCAGTGTCTGCATGGCAGACACTGAAAATCGCGACGGGTGCAACTGCACCTGTCGCACCCCTTCGACTCCGCCGGCTCCATTCGGAGCCGGCATCCTCGTGGAAGGGGGTTTCCCGCTGGGCGGGCGGGTGGCCTTCTGGCGGTCGCCTGCCAGCCCAGCGGGAAACTCAGAATGACCGCCGCGGTCTTTTGACCACGGTACGGTCTTCTGGCGGTTCCCGCTTGGCGGGCGGTGACCGCCGCCCACCAATCTAGGAATGACCGCCTGTGTCTCCTCAGTGAATAATCCTTTATTCCCAGTAGCTAAACCGAACCATTCATACAGAATATTCTTAGACTACAGACATTTAAACAGTCATACATGCACATATGCTATACAAAACTCACATAGTACAGCACTAATGAACAACACAGTGCGCAAAAAATACAAAACAACACTGGACCGTTCCAATGTTTTCTTCTGCCAGAATATAGCGCCTGAGAGTAGAGACTTAACAAGTTTCAGCGCACTAGGCTCCCAGAAAAAAAATCTGTTGTTTACCCCAGGGGCACAAGAACAGTCCAGGACTGTTTGCAGCTCATGTGACCTCAATTTTGCACAACATTGACCCTGTAGCACTATCCGATGTAGATGATATCTAGCTCACGGATGATGAATTGCTACAACGTTTTAGATGGGTAGCCTGCATTGTTGTGGGATTTGCTAAATTTGGCTACAAATTAAACTTAAAAAAAACAAAAATAGCCTTCCTCAGCATCCTGTTTTTGGGATATGAGCTGTTGAGAAAAGGAAAGGGCCTAGCGCCACAATTCTTTGAAAAATGTGTTTCCTAAATTTTGGCAGAATTTACAATCCAGATTATGAGTCACACATAAAACCTTTATTTGACTTAATACATCCTGACTTTTCAAGTAAATTTTGGACAGTCAAACACACAAGCATCCTAAGAGACCTGCAAACAGACATGCTTGCAGCACAACATCTACACACATGAGACAACAAAACACATTTGGTCATCAGAGTAGTTGCTGGTGCCATTGGTTTCACCTATGTAACGTTTTATGAGGGTGAGACCGTCCCGATTGCATACAAATCACAGTTGTACTCAGCAGCAGAACAACACTTTGCTCCCACTGAGAAAATTATCATTGCTGTTCAGATGGCTGTCATTAAAGAAAGACCTCTAGCCCAAGGCAAATGCATCATTGTTGTTTCTCCTATTCCAGCCCTTGAGGCTGTCACAAAAGCCAGCATTTCTAATGCTAAAGCATTACATCCACGTTGGATACAATGGGCCACGTCTTTGACAGCCACTGATGTGGACTACATGTTTGACCCAAAATTAAAAACTCAAGAATTTTTGCAATATGAACTAGAATACCCAGTTCCTGCAAATATACTTCCTATTGATCAATATCAAAGAGTCATGTACACCGACAGCTCTGCACAACCTGCAATTGGCACAAAGCATCAATACTCCGATGCTTGCGCAGTCATACGTGGCTATATGGAGGATAATAAATTTTGTCCCCAACATACATACACACAAACCCTAGGGGATTGCACAGCACAAGTAGGAGAGCTAAAAGCTCTGGTGATGGCACTGGGACATACGGATCCTGCACAGCTCACACTGATTGTTTGTGATTCGAATTATTGTGTCCAGTCCTTCAATGAATACCTGCATTACTGGCGCCAGGATGGATTCAGAGATTCTAAAGGCAACACCATTCAACACAGACTTCTGTGGGTAAAGTAGCAGATCTGAAGGAAACGCTACCAAATTTAAAGGCCAAGCAGTATGTCCTTTGTTGTGACATCTGACAACAAATTAAAGTTTCCACTGCTAAACACCCACTGGAGAAACCTCTCCTAATTTCCAACAAACCTTTACAATGTGTGTACTTGGACCATTGCGGTCCCCTAACATCGGACAGTGCATACAAATACATTTTATTCTCTGTTGACTCCTGCTCCAGATTTCTATGGGTGTGGCCACAATGTTCGGCTGACACTCGGACTGCTAATAAAGATTTGCAAGTCTTTATCGGCACATGTGCAGTTGCGGCTTTCCACTCGGACCAGGGCCCTGCTTTCACCACAAGGGCATTCAGGGATGCCATCGCTTCGTTGGGGGTCCAACTCCAGTACTCGTCTCCATTTCACCCCAAGGGAAATAGTGTAGTGGAGCAATTAAATGGTGATTTAAAGCAATCCATAACATCCAGAGTTTTAGGTACGGGTCGTAGTTGGCTTAATCACCTGTATGGAGTCCAGAGAGCACTTAAAAATCTGCCTAGAAGTTCCCGGGGGGGTCGTACTTCATATGAGTGCCTGTTCAGAACTCAAATTTATGTTGCAGATCTTGATGGTCCTGGTGTGGTGGTGGCAGAAACACCTTTTGACATAAATGAAGGTGTCACTGGGGGTTATTACAACTTTGGAGGAGGTGTTAATCCGTCCCAAAAGTGACGGTAAAGTGACGGATATACCACCAGCCGTATAACGAGTTCCATAGGATATAATGGACTCGTAATACGGCTGGTGGTATATCTGTCACTTTACCGTCACTTTTGGGACGGATTAACACCTCCTCCAAAGTTGTAATAACCCCCACTGTCTTACAGGAATTGCAACAGTTTCATGATGACAAAGCTTCTGCTTCTATGAATGTCAGAGACAAAACTTTATACCACGTTCACCGGCAACCTATCTTACTGCAGCCTTGGAAGTAGCAGAGTGAGCAAGAATGTCTTGTTTGAGAACAGAGTGCTGGCTTAGGCAAAAACAATTAGATAGAGAGAAATAAAACAAGACCATAATAGTGGTTATTATAGCATTAATAAATAAAGCTGAATAAAATATATCTAGGTTAAAGTGCACAGCGGCAGGCATAGTGTGCTAAATGAATGTGCATGGAGCTATACCTAAAATGGCTACACAACAATGCATTTAAATTCTTAATTAACTAGCTTGACTATGTGTGTATATATATATATATATATATATATATATATATATATATATATATATTCACTGCATATATTCATTGTTGATGCCTTGCACATTTTCTGTCTATCATTGTTTAACTTCTGAGAGTATTTTGGTATTTACACATGTGGAAATGCATTTGAATTAAATACTCATGCTCATATTTTCGTGTGCTTTTATTTGATATCTGGGGAGTGCCTTACAAATGCATTACTAAGACTAAAAGTGCTGCATTCTTTGCATCGTTTCCTCTTAGTTTAAAGTAGAGCAACACATCTTTTACAACTAATTGCAGCACATTGCGTTGAAGCGCTAGAAGAGCAACTCTGGCAATGTAGGTACAACTTGGAACCTTCCATTTCAGGCAGAAGACTGTCACAAATGATAAGAATACCACTCCACCCACAAAAGAAAAAGAGAGGAGGTCCATCACTAACATTTTTACCAGGTTCCCATTGCACAAACATGCCATTGGGTTGTGTGGTCATAGGGCCCCTCCTGCCTAAACATGCCGGTAACAGTAGCTTGGATTTTTTTTCTTTTCTGGGGCCCCTGATGCAGGCGACTTTCAAGAAGTAGGTGGTGGTAGACTCAAGTGCATTGTGGTGAATTTACTGTATGCTGTGGTGTCTCCATCTGACTCTGAGTTTTCCAATGCTGTTGAGAGGTTGCTTAGGTGGGTGATGCTGGTGCACTGCTGGGGACAAGGCTGCTTTGCTTGAGGATGCCACCTCTTCCTCTTTGCCTCCTACTGTGATTGTGCCAGTTGTGGATGATGTTTCATGGCTCCCCCTCACCTTCACCTTTCCCACCACAACCTCATCCAGCACTTTTTTTAAGGAGCTCCTCCCACCGGATTGCATGATGTTTTTTCCTATGGGTGGTTTGGCGTCCAGTACCCTAACGTGTACCAGGCTTAACATGATGAACGCTTGGGTACTAATTTGAGCATGTTGCAATGTTCTCCTCCTGTTTGCTAAGTCCCATACTGAGGAGGAGTACTTTCTTAGTGGGCCACTGCCAATGCCTGAACGAGAACTGGAGGAAGGTGGGTGTGTCTTTGATTACCCCTCTGTAGTGCATACTTCTCATGAAGTAGGGGTAGGTGCAGGTTCCTGTTGGGGCTTTACAAATATGGGAGCTGGCAATGCTACCTGCGCCACTTCCTTCAGAGCAGATTGAATAGTAATGTTGGACTCCTCTGTGCCATCTTCCACAATGACTGGTTACTTGTCGTTATCCTCCTCATCATTTCCTTTCTTGATTCTAAGGCCTCAGGAACGTTTCTTTTCTCTTGCCTCTTCTGACGCATTCTGGACTGTAGCGGGGTCCACTCCATGTCTCTATCATCATCATCAGAAGTTGTTGTGTAGCACCCTTCCTTTTTCTTTTTGGAGCCCTGGGAGCCATGCATTCTAAAAGAAGAAGGAAGCTCGACCTCTTGTTATACTCCAGCTTTGGGAAGATCTACTATTGCTGGCTGTGGCTGATGCTCACTTTGCTCTTTTTCCTGAAATGATTGGGTACTTCTTTGCTAAAGTGACAAACCCAATCCAACGTCACTGCTCATTGGTGTCATTATGATTGCAGTGGCTGCCTCACTGACAGTCATGTTGTTAGGCTTAGCTTGGGTTGTTACTGTTGATGCAAGAATGCTTCTCCCAGGTTCTTCTCCTGAGACCGGTGTGGCAGATACACGTCTCCTGAGCATGGTTGTGGTCTGCACACAACTGGTAGAAAGCTGCTTCTTCTCACTGATCACTTTCTTGGGAGCAACTTTCTTTGGGGCCATCTTAAAGCTCTCTGTTGGCAGTGACACTAAGCTGCTCAAGCAGGAAAGATTGGAGGATTGAAATCACTGTACACGCCTTCTTTCTAGACGTACTGCGGGTGATGTCTCCTCTTCTCTTGTGCACCTAAAAGCAACCTAGAGAGAAAACATGTTGTTAGTGAAAGTGGCATTGTTGCAGGTTGAAATAGTGTAGACAAATGCAATATTAGTGTGGTTGGTTACTCATGTAATAAATATCACTTTAAACAAACATTGTAAAGTCAAACCACACCACCACACCTTAAACTTTCATTTTAATTCAGACAATACAACATGCAGATATAGCTATTTGCATTATCTCCATCTGTTTTAAAGGAGACACCTGCAGTGGTCAGAGAGAGGTACATAGGAAAATGGAATAGTCCTTAAAAAACCTATGACAGCAAGGTGGTCCAAGGGAAGTGAAACAATCATTAAAATAATGAAATAAATAAACCTACTGTGAGGAAAGGAGGTGCAAAATAAAAGGAAATAATATAAGCAATATTAATCAGAATCATGTTCTTTTAGTATACATATACTACAATGATCCCCAATCACATCAATGTTAAACTTGTAGCACATCAATCCTGCAAGTCTATGACAAAGGCGCACTGGATGGATGTACAAAATGGCTGCCAGCATCATGGTCAAACAACAACAACAGCAAGCATGGAGAAATAGGGACCAAAGAATGTATGCAATACTATGGCAAATATACACTGGCTTGATGCACAAAACGGCCACTGCCCACATGGTCAAACAACATCAGTGAGCATGAAAGCATGGGGACCAAAGAACACATGCAAGCCTATGGCAAAGGCACACTGTCTGAATGCACAAAATGGCTTCCAGCCACATGATAAAACAATAACAGCAAACTATGAGGCATGCAAAACAAAGAACACATAAAGCCTATTGCAACAGCACACTGGCTGGATGCACAAAATGGCTGCAAGCCACACGGTCCAGGAACAACAGCAAGCAAGAAAGCATGAGGAACAAATGACACATGCAAGCCTATGGCAAAAACAAACTGGCTGGATGCACAACATGGCCACCAGCCACCTGGTTAAGCAACAACAACAAGGAGCAAGCAGGCATGGGGAACAAAGAACACTTGCAAGTCTATGGAAAAGGCACAGTGGCTGGATGAACAAAATGACTGCCAGCCACACGGTCAAACAACAACAACAAGAAGCAAGCAGGCATGTGAAACAAAGAACACATGCAAGCCTATGCCAAAAACACACTGGATAGATTAACAAAATTGCTGCAAGCCACATGATCAACAACAGCAAGGAAGAAGGTATGAGAAACAAATTACACATGCAAACCTATGGCAAAGACACACTGGCTAGATGCACAAAATGGCTGCCAGCCACATGGTCAAGCAACAACATCAAGCAAAGAGGCATGGCAAACAAAGAACACATGCAAGCCTATGGCAATAACACACTGGCTGGATAAACATAATGACTGCAAGCCACATGATCAACAACAGCAAGCAAGAAGACATGAGAAACAAATGACACATTCCTGCCTATGGCAATAACACACTGGCTAGATGTACAAAATGGCTGCCAGCCACATGCTCAAGAAACAACAGCGAGCAAGGAGGCATGGGAATAACAAACACTTGAAATCTCATTGCAAAGACACCCTGGCTGGACGCATAAAATGGATGCCAGCCACATGGTCAAATACAACTGCACAACTGCGAAGAAGGAGGCATGGAGAACAAAGCACACATGCAAGCCTATGGACATAAACTACATAACCCCTTCGCCACCAGGCCTTTTCCCCCTCCTGTGCCGAGCCTTTTTTTGGCTATTTGGGGCAGTTCGCGCTTAGGCCCTCATAACTTTTTGTTCACATAAGCTACCCACGCCAAATTATCACCCTTTTTTCCCAAATCCTAAGGATTCTAGAGGTACCCAGACTTTGTGGGTTCCCCTGAAGGAGACCAAGAAATTAGCGAAAATACAGTGAAAATTTTGTTTTTTTCAAAAAAATGGGGAAAAAGGGCTGCAGAAGGCAGTTTGTGTTTTTTTCCTGAAAATGGCATCAACAAAGGGTTTGGGGTGGCAAGATCACCATCTTCCCAGCTTTCAGGAACAGGCAGACTTGAATTGGAAACCCCAATTTTTCAATACAATTTTTACATTTTACTGGGACATACCCCATTTTTACTGTTTTTTGTGCTTTCAGCTTCCTTCCAGTTAGTGACCAAAATGGGTAAGAAACCAATGCTGGATCCCAGAAAGCTAAACCTTTCTAAAAAGTAGACAAAATTCTGAATTCAGCAAGGGGTCATTTGTGTACATCCTACAAGTGTTTCCTACAGAAAATAACAGCTGAAATAAAAAATATTGAAATTGAGGTGAAAAAAACAGCCATTTTACTCCACGTTTTACTCTGTAACTTTTTCCTGCGATGTCAGTTTTTTTAAAGCAATATACCGCTAAGTCAGCTGGACCCTTCTGGTTGCAGGTATATATAGGGCTTGTAGGTTTGTCAAGAACTCTAGGTACCCAGAGCCAATAAATGAGCTGCACCTTGCAATGGGTTTTTATTCTATACCAGGTATTCAGCAATTCATTTGCTGAAATATAAAAAGTGAAAAATAGGTATCAAGATAATCTTTGTATTTCCAAAATGGCCACAAGATGAGGTGTTGAGAAGCAGTGGTTATTTGCACATCTCCGAATTCCGGGGTGCCTATACTAGCATGTGAATTATAGGGCATTTCTCAAATATACGTCTTTTTTACACACTGCCTTACATTTGGAAGGAAAAAATTTAGAGAAAGACAAGGGGCAATAACACTTGTTTTGCTATTCTGTGTTCCCCCAAGTCTCCTGATAAAAATGGTACCTCACTTGTGTGGGTAGGCCTAGCGCCCACTAAATGAAATGGCTCAAAACACAACGTGGACACATCACATTTTTTCACAGAAAACAGGTGTTTTTTGCAAAGTGCCTACTAGTGGATTTTGGCCTCTAGCTCAGCCGGCACCTGGGGAAACCTAGAAAACCAGTGCATTTTTTAAATCTAGACACCTAGGGGAATCCAAGATGGGGTGACTTGTGGGGTTATGACCAGGTTCTGTTACCCAGAATCCTTTGCAAACCTAAAAATTTGACCAAAAAACACTTTTTCCTCTCATTTCGGTGACAGAAAGTTCTGGAATCTAAGAGGAGCCACAAATTTCCTTCCACCCAGTGTCCCCCAAGTCACCTGATAAAATTGGTACCTCACTGGTGTGGGTAGGCCTCGCGCCCATGAAAGGAAATGGCCCAAAACACAACGTGGACACATCATATTTTTTTACAGAAAACAGAGGTGTTTTTTGCAAAGTGCCTACCTGTGGATTTTGGCCTCTAGCTCAATGAAATTAATTTAATTCCCTTTGAAGCCTCTCCGGCCTCCTCCACGTGATCAGAAGAGAAATGCTTTGCATCCAGCGCGATGGGAGGAGGCCTTGTGACAATCAGCGCGCGATCGCGTGCTGACGTCACAAGGGGGGTTGGGGGCTTCGGGGGTGGAAGTGGAAGGGCTTCCCCTTCCATTCCTGCCTTGGGGGGGTGGGAGGGAACCCCACAGAGGGAGCGCTAGCGCTCCCTCTGGGCTCTGGGCCCAGGACCTAATGGTTACGTCCTGGGCACAGGAGCACTGTGCCTCAGGATGTAACCATTACGTCCTGGGCACAGAAGGGGTTAAAGTGGCCTTTGGCCACACAGCATGGAGAAAATAGACAAATGATGGATGATGAAAACACGCACACTGGCCAGAAAAAGGTAGTATGGTGGTAACACTGAAGAAAACACTAGCATTAATTCAGCAGTGCAAAACATAATAATTTCCTGAGCTACAAACATTTCACAACAATGCACATCCTCCTATGCCATCAAATATTACCCTGCAACGTATACACTTAAAAAAAAATTAAATGCAAAAAATCCAATGCCATCCCTGCCCTAAATGAAGTTTTAAAAACGCATACCACAGAAACATTTATTTCATGCACTGATGACTATTAGTACTGGGCCTACTGGCTAGATAGTCCTTTGGAAGTCTAGGCCACATAGTAAAATACATGAATATTGCAAATGAAATACACATGGCGAAAATGTGCTGAGCTGTGCAACAATTTTCATTTACAAAACATGAGAAATCAATGAAATGCTAAAGAAATAACTATGCCCCTACTTAAACCCCAAGCCACACATCACTAGGAAATTTAAAAATCTAATTAAAGTACAAAGAAATGCTGGTGCATGCCCAAGCAAACACACAACACCCTTATACAATACTTTTTGAACTTATATCACAAAAGTCCTTAAATCCAAAGGTATATATCCAGGAGATAAAGAGTGTGATCCTTCAACCTTAAAATCGAAATGGAGAGTGCCCAGGAGATAGACAAAGCACTGAGAGGAGCCTGCTGAAGAAGAACAGGAAGTTGGAGTCTCTGGGGAACTTCCTTCCTGTTTGGAAAAAAGGCTTCTCGTACAAAAAAAACAGCTTGAAGGGTCCATTGGAAAGTAAAATCCTCTCAAATACCTCTTTTTGACTAGATTTAGATGTATTGAGAATAGAAAATCTAATCTAGGTGCGTTCACTCTCACAAGTGGTGCTGTTTTTACCCTTGTTGAGACCAGAAGCTGCTCAAGCGGGTGTGAAGTCTTGTGTGTCCTCGCTAGTGGCCCAAATATAATGTGGCACACACTAGTGAGTGCCAAAAACAAATCTCGCACACCCAACCTGAAAAAACATGCACCTCGCTGCAGATTGCATGGAAGTCAAGAGCTCCACGCTACTCTGCATAGAGAGAAGTGCCTGAATTCCAGAAACTCAGTGAGCAGACCAGAATTTTCTGTCTGGGCCTAGATTAGAGCAAGAAGAATGCATAATGTGGAGTGTAATGTTATAAAGTTTGAAACTGTGTCTAGAAATGTGTCTGGGATTTCAATGCTACTTGGTATTTTGTAAAGGAGGAGGAAATTACAGGAGGAAGTTGGTGTAGGATTGCGTCTGGTGATAATGGCATCACAACCTTGTATGGAAACGTTGTGGGCTTTGGTGAGATTTGTTGTTTGTTTGAATATAACAGCTAATCTGCCTCCTCTTTTGCCTAAGAGACAGTTTGATTGCCTGGAGCAATGGCTTCACACAACACTAGAGCCATGTCATCTCCCAACCATGATTTAGTTATTAAGAGTAACTCAGGTTTTTTTTCAGCGAGTAGGTCGTAGATGTTGCGCTTGTTTTAAGAGAGTTATCAAACATTTATCATTAGGCTGTTTAGAGTTATGTTTTGGTGCTGGTTTGGCATTGCTTTCTAGAACAGTTAGAAGTATTCTGCAAACTTGTAGCAGGTATGTCATTAGTGCTGGTAATAACTGTATGAAGATAACAATTGTGTTCTTTTTCTATATTGTATTCTTGATCTAGAAGGCTTAGAAGACATTTTCCCTGGGTCTGCTTGTGTAGCTGGTGGAGATGGTGCTTAAGCGTGAGTTGGTAAGCTGTGTTGTTTATGTAGAGTGGGTTCCTTGTGAAATTGACATGGAGATGAAAAGTTGTGAAGAGTGGCATGTGGTTTATTTTGTTTGCGTCTGTTTAGGGTGGAAGGTGTATGGGATAGGGGTGGGTGGTGGAGCATATGGGTCATGTTTTAAGGGCCTAAATTATGCAATGGCTGAGAGGCGGGTGAATGAGAGTTGGTATGTTGGTGTGTTTGTGGTAGGTATTGGTGAAGTTAGAACATTAAGGAGTAAAGATGGTTTAGGATGTGTGTTAATTGTGCAGTCATGAGGGTAGGAGTGTGTTAGAAATATGATCTCTGGTTGGCAGTCAGTTTGCATTCTGTCCAAGCAGGGACCCTCACTCTACTCATGGTAATGGAGACACACACTTAGGATAAGCCCTGCTCACCAACTTGGTAGTTTGGCACAAGCAGCCAGGCTTATCTCAAAGTCAATGTATAATATATTTGTACCAAAACACACAGTAATACAGTGAAAACACTACAAAATGGACACTATACCAGTTTAGAAAAAAGGCAATATTTAACTACAGCAAACAAGACCAAAACAACAAAAATCCAACATACACTAGTAAAGTTATGTATTCTTACTCCATAGAAACCAATCAAAACGTTGTTACACAACATATCTGGTTTGCATGAAAAATAAAACCGCACAGGCGGGCGTGCGTCGTTAAAGTCAGCGATGCGTTGTTTTTCTCTCTCCCGCAAGGGAGCAATGGTGAATTTTTGAACGGGGCATGTCAGATCTTTGCAGGTTCACATTCATTTTGACGCCCAGTGATGATGCGTGTGAAATCCGGCTAAACTGTGATGAAAAAAACACTCTGCTAGGTGTTTGCATCAGTTTCAGCAGCCGCAAGCGGAAGTTGCTTCATTTCTCCAGCCACGATGCAGGTGATATGACAATTTCCCAGCCACGATGCAGGTGGTGCATTAATTTGAACTGCGAGGCAGGAGGCACTTCATTTTTACAGCTGTGTTGCATATGGTGTGTCAAAAACTTGCCTGCACAGCTTCCTGTGCATGGATTTCAGTCCTTGTTCTACCGGCTTCAACTTTCAAGGGCCCAGAGACTGGATAGGATACAACTTGGTAGGACAGGAGTCTCATCAGAGAGTCCAAGTGCTGGCAGAGGGAGTCTTGCATAGCCCTGAGACTTCAAAACAGGAGGCAAGCTCAGTCCAAGTCCTTGTAGACAATTCACAAGCAGGAATATACCACAACGTCCAGTCTTTGTCCTCTCTCAGGCAGAAGCAGGAACTGCAGGCCAACCCAGAAAAGCACAGCCACAGGTAAAGGGGCAGTACTCCTCCTCCAGCTCTTCAGCTCTCCTCTTTTGAGGATGTTCCTCCTGAATCCAGAAGTAATCTAAAAATATGGGGCTGTTGGTCCACTATTTACACCCCTTTCTGCCTTTGAAGTAGGCAAACTTCAAAGGCAAGTCTCTGTTGTTCACAAGATCCTGCCTTGCCCAGGCCTTGCTCCAGACTCACACCAGGGGGATGGAGACTGCATTGTGTGAGAGCAGGCACAGTCCTTTCAGGTGTAAGTGATGACTCCTCCCTCGTCTCAAGCCCAGATGGACCATCAGAATATGCAGGCTGCACCCCAGCTCTCTTTGTGTCACTGTCTAGTGGAGATTCACAAACAGCCCAACTGTCAATCTGACCCACACAGGGAAAAAACAAGCAGGCTGAGTCACAGAATTGTTTAAGCAGGAAAATGACCACTTTGGAGGCATTTTCAAACTGACAATTTAAATACCAACTTTACCAAAAGCTGTATTTTTAAATTGTAAGTTCAGAGACAACAAACTCCAAATCTCTATCTGCTCCCAAAGGGAAACTACACTTACAAGTTATTTAAAGACAGCCCCCATGTTAACCTCTGAGAGAGATAGGCCTTGCAACAGTGAAAACTGAATTTGGCAGTACTTTACTGTAAACCACATCAGTGTGTGTCTCACCTTTAAACTTACACTGTACCCTGCCCATGGGGCTACCTAGGGCCTATCTTAGGGGTGCCTGACATGTATAAAAAGGGAAGGTTTGGGCCTGGCAAGTGGGTATACTTCCCAGGTCAAATTGGCCATTTAAAACTGCACACACAGACATTACAGTGGCAGGTCTGAGCCTTGTTTTCAGGGCCACTCACATAGGTGGCACAATCAGTGCTGCAGGCCCACTAGTACCATATGATTTATAGACCGTGGGCACCTCTAGTGTACTTTATTAGGGACTCACTATTAAATCAAAAATGCCAATCATTGAAAAGCTAATTACACATACAATTTACACAGGGATCACTTGAACATTAGCACTGGTCAGCAGTGGTGATGTGCCCAGAGTACCAAAACCATCATAAACAGAGGCAAGCACACAGTCAAAACATGGGAAGGAGAAGCAAAAAAAGACAGGTGAGACCACGCCAAAGATGCCAGGTCTTACAGAGTGTGTGTATGAATGTAATTTGTGATGGAATGTATTATGAAATTGTGTTTGTGTGTGAGATTTTTATGTGTTGGTGTGTGTGTGTGTTATGTTTCCATTTTCTGCAGTGGTGAGAGGAGATATTAATGCAGTGGTTTTCTTAGAAGAATCTGTATGTAAAGTATTGTTGATGAGTGAAATGTGAATGGTAAGCAGGGTGGTGATGTTTTGTGGAGAAAAGTGTATGTGGTGTGTGAGAGGGAATGGAGAAGAGTTATGAGTGCTTGTGTTAGATTTGATAGCTGGAAGACTTAATATGTGTCGTGGAGTGGATTGTTTGATGTGCATTTTTTGTCAAAAGGTGGAGGAGGGTATTGGTGGAAGTTATGATGAAGGGCTAAGTATAGGTTTGGTGGTGACGGAAAGGGATCTGATTGGAACACACAGAGGGTAGAGCTAGTGTTACTTAAAGGTCTGTATAATCTGGTTTTGTGTTGTGTTGGTGATGTAGGGGTTTGTTTGTGGTACAGGAAAGACTGCTGTTTTGTGTGACAGTGAAGATGCCATTGCAGGAGAGTTGCGGTGTGTCACTGTGGTCTATAGTGGTTGTTAAAACAAGAAAGCAAAGAAAGAGATGAGAAATGAAGACAGAGATGCTATAGGAGAAAGAATGCAGAAATTGATAATTGCAAAATTGGTGAAAACAATGGGAAGAAGAGGGATACGTTGAACAACAGAAGTCACAGGAAAATGAGAAATGAAAGGAGCAGAATGAGGAGTGGATTATTCAGTGAAAAGTGTTGTCATGTAAAAGGGAATAAAATGGACTAGAAGATAAGCCTAGCCTATGCAAATGTTTTAATGTTAAGCACATGCTCTTCCACATTAAAGGTTACATAGGAGCTCCATCTACACAAAGTGATTTTTACAAACAAATGGGCACAATCTGTATGAATGCTTTACAACCCCCTCATTTTGACTGCGATGGCCAAAGAGCAAACAAGCATTGGCTGAAGACCTGACTTTTCAATTAACAAACCTAGTGTAGGCAGGGCTAGGCACACACCTTCTAAGCATCAGGACACCTTTGTGGGTGTTAGTGTGCTTTATACATACAAATAAAACTTGCAATGTCAATTGGTCTTGCTTATGTATCAAAGTACATTTTGTGACACTGATGGGTATAGACACTCAATAAGTCATAATACATGCACTCTGTCAGCCATCGTTACACTCATGCATCTATTCATCAATCCACTGACTCATTCTTACATTCAGCCTCTGACACACCAAAACACACCCAAAACTCAAAAACATACGCAATATAAAATAAGACAAGTGAGAAAACAAGCTGCTGTCTAAACGTGATGGCATATGCTTGCATTAGCAAAACAACAATACACAATGGACAATAGCCTTCCATGATGGTTTCCTTTTAAGGTCGAAGCAAACCATACAGCACAGCTGCCTGGTTTGTTAACAACATCTTGGGGACATTCTGAAAGCTTCCCTGGGAGTGCATTCTGCCCATTGCTTACCATTACCTTTGTGTTATGTAACCCACATTTGTTTGCCTTCTATTTACTGTCTTTATTTGTTTAAGTCTCTTTAGCTTGAGTTTGTCTCTACCATGGAGCATAGCATATTCCACAAGTGCTCTGTTTCTGTTAACAAACCTTTAAATCTGGTTCTAATCTTGTCATATTTGCTGTGAATTCACAGACAGAGGTCCAATGTTAGGCTCTGTCTCCTGAGGGAGTTTGGTGTTTACATTTTTTTTTCTGACTTCCAAATGAGAGTATGTATGTGACTCTCTGGATGTATGAAAGGAAAGGCGTTTTCTATCAACAACACTCAAATGTCTGTAATTGAACCAAGAAGATATTTCAGAATATTTCACAATTATGAAAGTACTATTCAAACAGTTTGGTGGACACAAATAGTTTAATGTGATCAGTACAAATGAATACACTAGGTGATGCCATTTCCACACATCATCATATGTGCACTGTATAGTCTTATCAATAAAAAGCTATGTCTGTGCAAATGTGATGGCCATTTCAATTGAAAATGTGTTATCTGTAATGACAGTAAGCTACAACACCATGCACACTCCAAACTATGGCAATATGCTTTACAACACTCTATTCCACTCTATTTCTCTCCAGTCTATGATGAGAAAGAGCCTTTTATAAGAATAAAAACATTATATTATTATCCAGAACAGAAGGATTCTGTAAGCCTTAACCAAACACTGCATTTAAAATGAGAGTTTTAAATCTGAAACTTGCTGAACCACATACATTTGGCCGAACTACTAACAAGAACAAATCCTTATTTATTTATTTTTCCTTCTTCGATATTTCTGACTTGTGTCATGGCCATAAGTATAATATTTCATGAAGCTAATGTCCTATAGTAGCAAACAAATGACTAGAGAGAATATTAGTGCATTGTTTCATGACCATTTAACCCATGACAATAATTATTGCTATGTTACATTAATCTCAAAACAGTTTCTTCATGAACAGGTTTCACTAGAAAGAGTTGTGAGAATCGAAAAGAAATCATAATGAAAGTGCATCATGGTCTCCTAACTATTCTTTCCCCCATAGACACTTACACATGGGAAGAAACTCACATTTCTGATTGCTGATTAGAAAATAGTCAAATGTATTCATATTCAGTATGTCCTTTGTTAAAACCTGATGTAGCGATGGAAGCTGTACTGCTCACATGAAGACTTTGAATCATGATTGGCTAACACCAATGATTTTCTACTCATGCTTCATAACTTTGTTCCTTTACACAATGTTATAAAAATGTGTTCCCTGACTAAGATAAAGGGACTCTTCTCTCATGCATAGGATTCTCAGACTCTTTGTAATGCAGACACTTCCCATAGACTCTCTGAGAGCCCCCTGATTCTGATCCCGTTTGCTCTATTTTCTTCGATGATATTGAGGATTCAATCTGAGACTACCTTTATACTGCCTCAACCTACTGCTGAGAGATTCTGCTGAAATATTTAGTGAGATACTTGTCTAGCAAATTATATGCTTCACGATTAAGACAAGAATTCTTCAAGGGTTCTGTTGAACTTTATTTTGCTGAAATAGATTACAATAGGGATTAGATCTTCATGGGACACACTATATGAATTGTTCTGTAATTTGTATTGATTTTAACTGATTTGCTAATAATGTTAAAGCTACAGTAATGATTTAATAGCATTTTAAAAATAAAATCAACAACTCTCATCATTTACTTTTAAAAAGAAAATGTCAATGCAGAACTAAGAATATTTAGGCTTCATTATGACGGGCCGACAGTGAAGACTGTCACATTATGGGTGTGCCGGATTGACAGAGGCCAACCCGCCACATCCCGGCTCATACCGCAAGGGTGGGTGGACAGCTGGGCCAGAGATTAGCATCTCCAACCCGGCAGGTCCACTGAAGACCACCGGCGGCATCACGAGTTGGCTTTCAACCAGGGTTTCCGAGGCGGCAGCACTGCCACAAAAACCCTGGTGGAAAGGCTACTGGGGACAGGAAATGTCTTTCCTGTCACAGGTAGATGACTCCCTGCAATCCCAATTCCTCCCCACCTCCTACCAGAACAGCAGCCCCTCTCCTGATCCCCCTACCAGAACAGCACTCTCTACAAGAACAGCCCCCTTCCCCACCGCCCTGCCAGAACAGCATCCCCATCCCAAAACCCCCGTAACCCGCATACACTCATTCACCAACACTTACATGCACCCATTCACTCACACACATCCATACTCTCATTCACACACATGCATCCATACACGCAGTCACACACACACATCCATACAGGCATTTATACAAACATTCCAACACCCACTCACTTCAACTCTCACACACATTAAAACATCCATACACATACAAATTCAAACACACATTCAAACACCTACACGCACCCGAATTCAAACACTCATACACACACACATAGAAACTTATATTCACACACGCAGACAACACCCACTCACATTCGCACGCACAGCACCCCCTCCCCTTTTGGGAGATCAACTTACCTTGTCCAATGAGGAGGTCGTCTGGCAGGGAACTGGACAGGTGCTTCCACCACCGGAAGCGCCCAACCGTCAAGACACCGCCAGGCTGTATTACAGGTTGTAATATGTCTGGTGGACACCTTTTGGTTGGGTGGGGCCGGTGGTGGAACCGCCCATGAACCTCTGACCACCAGAACAACTACTAGAGGATTTCCACCCAAATTGTGGTAGAAATCCTTCAGTACTTGTAATATGGTGGTCGGAAGACCACCAGTACTGGTGGTTTTCTGGCACCTGTGGCTTTGGCGGTCTGCTGAAAAGACTGCTGAAGTCATAATGAGGACCTTAATGATTTTGATTTGCAGCTCTTCCTCTTCTCACTCACCTCCAAGGATCATTGGGTTCCAGTAGTATGCAGGGATTGTAATGAGAAAGATTAACACATATTTATTCCAAGTCTCTGCTTCAACAAAGACACCACTTCACTCTATGACACTCCTCTCTATGCAACTCTACAATATGTCACTGTATTCTATGACATGAAACTCCACCTCCCTCCACCATAAACTCTCTCCTACATGCTACTCTATGACATGCTACTTTGCTCTACTCTACAACACTCTATGCCTCTCCAATCTATTCCACTCTACTAGATGCTCCTCCACTCTCTGCCACAACACTTTATAATACTCTACAACACTTTACTCCAGTCTACGCTGCACCACTCCACCCTACTCTATTCCATGATACTTTAGTCCACTCTCCTCATTTCTCCACTCCACTCTATAACATATTACTCCACTCTCTATGCCACTCCACTCTACAACACTCTATGAGACTCTACTTTAAGACACTCTACACCAATCCACTCCACTTGATGATATTCCACTTGACAACACTTTGCTCTATGACAGTCCACTCAGTGACACTCTATATCACTCTATGTCACTCCATTCTATGACACAACTCCACTCAATACCATTCTATTCTAGGACACAACCCTCTACTCCACTCTACATAACTCACTCTATGTCATTCTACTTCATCCATGACACTACACGACTCCCCTCTACTCTACAACACTCCACCCACTCAGCATCAATTTTCTCCATGCAGCAGTGGCAACGCACTAGTTCTGAGATGTGGTGGAGTTTGGCTGCAGGTTCCTACTGCATCAACGTTGAGGAACTAGGCACCATGGCATGTGATGCGAAGTCCAGTGTCGAGGATGCGTTGTTCTGTTGAGGTGATGCATCGGTGTTGATGAATGCAGAGGATGTGATGCAGACTTACGGAGTCAGCGTCGAGGCTGCCATTGAAGGGGATGTGAGGACTTTGCACCGGGAACTGTATTGCAGGGGTGTTCCGAATCTGAAAGTGATACGTTGGTTCTATTCTATACAACAGTGGCGATGCATCGATTCTGCTCCTGCAGCAGATGATGCATCAAATCCAAAGGAGCAAACACCTTAGGCCCACTTCCAATTTCCAGGACTGGGGTGGCACCACTTGGCAAAGCAGACTCACAGATGGGAGAGTCCAGGTGCAGGATCAGGGTGGTTGGAAGTCTTTCATGTCCTTGAGACTTCGAATCAGGTGGCCAGTCAGCTAGCCTTTGGAGTCACTCTAGGTTTGAGTGATGCAGTCTTTATCACCCAGGAATGGGAACAACAGGCAGCAGGGCAGCCCAGCAAAGCAGGAGCAGAGAAAAACAATAATCCAGCAGAGTGGCTGTCTTTCAGCAACACAGCAGTCATTATTGGCAGAGTGGCCGCAGGCCCAGAAGTGTACTGAGTTCGTCATTGGTCCAGTACTTGTACCAAGTTTGGCCTTTGAAGTGAGGGAGACTTCAAAGTCAGGCCTTTAACGTGTACAAAGGTTCTGCCCTTCCTGTCCTGGCTCCAGAGTACAGGGAGGGTTATGCAGCCTTTTGTGTGAGGACAGTAAACAGCCTGTTTAGGTGTAAGTCAGGGTGGAGTCAGCTCATCCCAATCCTTCCAGGACAGCTCATCAAGTGGCACCTAAGCTCCCCTTGTGTGTGGCTGTCTAGGGAGAATACACAAATCCAAGCTGTCATCCACCCAAGACAGGTGATCAGAGACAGGCATCAGGCACCAAATGGCTAAGGTCAGAAAATGCCAAATTTCTAAAAGTAGCATTTTCAGAATTACAATTGAAAATCCTACTTTACCATCAGTTGTGATTTTAATTTGTGATTCCACAGGCATCAAACTCAAAAGCTTGTCTCTTCCAGATTATGAATTACATTTATAGAATGTAACAAGATAATCCTAACAGTATCCAATGGGAGAGATAGGCCTTGCAGTAGTGAAAAAAAGACTTTGGTAGTTTTTCACTACCAGAACATGCATAACTTAAAAGTACATGACCTGTCTTTTAAACAGATAGCCCACTGCCATCTGGGTTGTTTAGGACCTACCATGGGGGTGTCATATGTATAGAAAGGGAGGTATGGAGCCTGGCAAAAGGGTTATTTTGCCAGGTCGATGTAGTAGTGTAAAACTGCACTTAGAGGCTCTGCAATGACAGTACTGAGACATGGTTATAGGGTTACTTATGTGGGTGGCACAATCAGTGATGCAGGTCCACAAGTAGTGTTTCATTTATAGCCTCTGGGAACATGTAGTGCGCTTTACTAGAGATTTATTAGTATATTAAATAGGCCGATTGGGGATAAGCCAATGTTACCATGTCTAGAGTAGAGAGCACAAGCACTTTAGTACTAGTTACCAGTGATAAAGTGTGCAGAGTCTTAAAGCCAGCAAATACAAGGTGGAAAAGCTGGGGAGGTAGGCAAAAAGTAGGGGAAAGGCCACCTCAAGCATGTCAGATTTAACACCGGGGCTTTGCCAGTGGCGCTGATTGTTCGGGGTTGCCCTCTGTAGGTGATGGGGCACTCACCCCTCTGGCGGAGATAGTAGTTGCTCCCTGGGAAGTGCAGAGCAAGTCCTCATGTATTGTGGCCATTCCACAGGAGAGGCCGCACTGCCCAGTACAATATGCAGGTCCCGAGTGTCGTCACACAACAGCATCAGATGCACTCACCCTACTGGTCACAGAGGTTGTTGCTCTTTCGGGGAGTCATAAAGTGCAGCAGTCTGAAGTGCAGCTGCCAGTGGCCCCGTGTTGCATCCCCCGGTGTCCCACAGCTGTGTCATGTGTTGGGGGCACTTACCGTGGCAGGCAAAGCCCCAGTAGAGCCCTCCTGCTATCATCCCCTATAGCCAGTTGTCGGAGGTCAGAGGAGATGTGACCCCATATCATGGCCTTGTGGCACAGCCGGGGCAGTATTGCACAATGTGTCAAGGAAAGCCACTGAATGCCACCCAGGCAAACAGGGGGTGTATGAAACAATACCAGTTACCACCAGGGTCTCCTCTGGCAGCAGGGAAAGCAATTCACACCAATATGGGGCTGGATGTGCGAGTCCTGCCCGGGGCCCCATGGAACTTGGTACACTTTATCACTGCAAGCATTATAGAAGTGGTCTTCACCTAATCATCACATTAATTTCACTTGTAAGTCCGTAGTAAATGCTGTTAGATATACTCAGGGACTGTATATTAACTTGTAGCAGTGGGTCTGCAGCACACATTGTGCTACCTGTTAAAGGATCACTTTAAAAATATGTTGCTGCCACTGCAGCCTATATTGCACATTTAAACTGCCTTTGCAACTTGGCAAAATAAACCTTTTACCTGGCCTAAACCTTCCTTTTTAATATGTATAAGTTACCCTGAATGTAGACCCCCAAAGGCTAATAGGACAGGCTGCATTCTATTTAAAAATGAAATGTGTGTTTTACATGTCCTGGTGGTGGAAAACTCATATAGTCTCATTTCTCTTTTGTAAGACCTGTCTCTCCCTTTGACTAAGAAGAGATAGATTACTACATTTACTAAATGTTAACTTTAGATTGGGAGCTGCTAGAGATATGCTGCCTGCACTCAATTGAAATGTAACTACAAATCCTCTTTAAGGATAACGTCTGATTTTAAGTTACAATTTTGTAAATGTCACTTTTAGAAAGGTGACATTTTCTTGTCCAAACCAACTGTGCCTTCTGCCAATGTCCTAGGTCACTTCACTGCAAATAACTCTGCTGCTGGGGTTTGTGTATTACTTCCAGACAATGACAAAAAGAGGGCTAGGTGTGAACAGGAATGAGCATCCTGACAGGATAACTGGGGAGGAACTGTACCAGGCCTGACTAGCACTTCAAAGGGCCCTGCCTACAGCACACAAAAAGAACCCTGCCACCAGGCCTGACTTGCCTTTGGTCATCCCCAGGCAGCTTGTAGCCTTGACCAGGGGACAAACATCCCATTCCAGTTGTGGGAGTAGGACAGGATGTCCCTCCACACAAATTCTGGCACCAAATTCTGGACCTCCAGTGCTACTCATCAGAACACTCCTGAACCTGTGGAAGATTCCGGAGGAGAACTGCCCTGTTGAGTGAGTGCTGCCTTGCTGATTGAGGGACTGCATTGCTAAATGAGTAGAAAAATTGGAGCTGCTTGCTTTCATCCCAGGCTACTCGGAGTGATGCCAAGGGATGCAGGACTTGCAACTGGACTATCGCTACCCCTGCTGCTGGCTTTTTCTGGAGTGAATTCCGATCCATAAGAGGTATCCCCAGGTCCTGGACCCTTGACTGGCATCAGTTGAAGTTCCTTCTGCAAGAAAAGGTGAAAATCCTGAATTTGGTCTCTTCTCCACTGGGAACAGGACAGTTTGTGTGAAGTTATACCAGAGACTGTTACGCTTGACTGCCTCTTTCTGCTACAGTGATGATCATCTGTGATGACTAACCTGCTCTTCACACAACAGCAATGACTGTTCTTGATGCTCAGCCTACGCATCACATCTCCTTCAACACTAATGAAACTCTCCACAGTGGACTTAGAAGGTAATTTTTCAGTGGAACTAACCTGGTCCCTGTATCCTGCCCATGTTCCATTGGAGTCAGCCTGAACTTGTTACTTTCCCTTGGTCTAGAGCAACCAGTGCTTTTAACTGCTGTATTCAATATTAAATATAAAATTTAATATCTCTAATTCTACTGTTTGTTTTTCGTCATTCATTTCGTAATTTATTATTAAATTACACAAAACTACACAATCTGAGTCTGTGTAACTTTGCTAAATTCCGAAATATATTTTGCGTCGCTACTGCATCAAAAAAGTGACACAACCACGAAAGCAAAATGTTAATAACTCTTGGCCTAGGATTCCTTATTTCAAAGCAAAATCACACGTTGGTTCTCAATTAGATTAACTTGCAAAATCGCAATTGGTGCAATATCAGCAGCAACAGCAAAACACTTTTCGGAGCACAAATCACATTGAGGAGCAAAACCCCATTTGGGTACAACATTACATTTAGGTGCATTATCATCACTGGTCCAACATTTAGAAAAGTAAAGAATCACGTTTAGGATCATAAACGTGCCTTTACTGCATTGCTTTGTTTCACAACGCTAGAACTGCAATGGGAAGCACTGTTTAAACAACATACCACCTAAAGCCAAATGTGTCATAGTAAGAATCAAATACTCCTCTGACCTGATCCACATTTTTAAAAAAGAAGTGCCTCAGACGAACCACTGAATGAAGAGCGCTGACCCAAAGCCTCTTTCTGTGTATGTTTTGCAAGTTGACGGCATGGGGTCTAGCAGATAGATATCAAGTCCTCAAAATACAGTAATAGGATACAAGATCTATGGAGTTGAATACTCGTCCGCATGAGATCATCTGTTTTGAAAAGAGGCGTCATGAAGACCAGTTTTTCTACGTTTCCAAAAGCTGCTGATCAACGCGACTCAGAAAGATCACAATATATACAGTCATAATTTTATATGAGCTTCATTTCAACAAGAACTGATAATAAAGTTTGCTCAAACTTATAGAAATAAGGGTGGATTCTATCCCCGATGTTCACATTCTAAACAATAAACAAACTCTGTATTATTTTATACGGCCATATCTCGTCTCAAAATACGCACGCAAACCACTAGCTCGTTCCAATACTCTGAACTGCAGTGACGTGAAAAGGAATGGGCCTCGTTATTATCTTTCTTTCCACCTGTTCCCGTTTCACAGTGGTCATATCTCACTTTATTCTTTATAGATCAACATTTCAAAACGGTTGTGCTTGACCATTCCTCAAAGATGGGCATTCTGCTTCATAACAAATGGTGCAAAAATCCAATATATAAGCAGCTCATTAACATTTTTATGAGATATCGTATAAGATTTTTTTTAACAGAAGTCTCAAAATGCTTTTTCATCACATGTATTAACTACCAAAACATTCTGAATAAGGCATGTCGCGCTATGAACCATGGAAAAGCAACATTATGGTAACCCTGAATCAAAAAGTTATTGTTGTCATAAGATAAGGATTATTTGGGAATATTTAATAATACGTTTTACATTATGGTTTTTTACATTCCAAATAAAAAATGTTCTTTGAGTAACATTTCTACTGTTCCTATTTCCATTGACACTTTTGTCTATCATTATTAACATAATCACAGATAGGAAAAATACATTGGTTCACCATTTATTATGGCACTGTCCCTGTTTTACAGTTACAATGTTAGCACAACAGGAAAAACATATCTGTTGTCCTAAGTATCATGACACTCTCTCTCTCTTCTGCCTCTCTCTGTCTTTCTTTCTCTCTCCCTGCATGAAAAGCTTTCTTTGTATTAATAAAGACTGTACCCTCTTGGCAAATGTGCCCCAAACTTTCCAAAACCCTACAGATAATGGCAAATTAGTTGTTGCGCATTTCAATAAGGTGGTGGTGAGAGGGGAAAGCTTATAAGGTGGCTTGAAAATAACCTGGGAGTCAGTTTAAAAAGTTCATTTGAAGGCAGAATCTCGAAGGCCCTTTAACTGGCAAATGAACCCTATGGCGAGAAAACCCTACCTTCTTCAAACATTGAACTACCCCCAATTCCACTTCCTTTCAATGCCTGAACCATGATGTTTAAGGACAACTACTGTGGCGTCCCTAAGGTCTTATTCTTTTCATTACATAGAGAGAAGAAAAGGCCACTCCATCAGGCGAGCTAAAAAAATGTGTGACATATATGCATCATACTTTGAGTGATGATCATTTTGCATCTTAATTGTGCTAATCATCATATCTGACATAAGCATGTCTACGCCGGAACCGGATGAAACAGCTCCTGAAAAAATAAAAACTTACAAAAGTTATGGGCAAGACACTCTTTACAAGTGAAAGCAAACCCCTCTAAAAGTAAAATCAATGTATACACTATATTCAAGAAAAAGTACGACAATCCATACACAAATTCTTACTTCAAAATGTGACACTCATACTTTCACACTCAGGTTTTTAAAGTCTGACAGATCTATTTATTCTTGACAAAATATTTGTCAGAATACAGACATTTGGATGGGACAAGTGTATTTGTGCAAGGTCACATTTACAAACAAACTCTAATCAATCATTAAAGCCATGCTTCTCAGTTTGAGTTGCAGGAATGTTACCATTTTCCAAAGCTGAGGTCTGATTTTATCAGTCATTATTTACTTCAAGGAAGTTGAGAATATTGGAAGTGCTCTCCTAACCACTCTTCTTCTACCGTCTTTGGCTAAGCTGATATCAGCGCCACTGTTGGATGCTAGTTAGCCATTTTTGCCAACTTGCAACGTTTGGTGGCTGTTACATTTTTTGCTAGCTTGTCCACTCTAACTTGTGCTGCCTTGTAACTGTGGATATGGCTGGCTGCTGCGAAACATCAGACACTGTTAAATTGTGTTGAGGGTCTATTGAAGTTGTGCTTGCTTGTCCATTGTTGGGGGGACTGCTGTGTGCATTGTGCTGTGAAAGCATCCAGTTGTACTTGTGCATGCTCTAATTCTGGTCTGTTGGCTTTTAGCACTTCTAAATTTCAACAATCTCCACCAAGCTGCCCTGCCAGCCGAGGGGCATATTCTGAGGGAGCAAAGACACAACCTTGAGCTCGGAGGGAGGTTCTACTTGGGCTGGAGTAATCGGGAAATTGGTGCTACTGAAAAGGGAAGGAAGTGCCTTGTGTGGCTTGTGATTTCCTCTGTTTTATTTACTCTTTTAAATTTAAATTCTGGTGCTTATCCTTTTCTACAGGAGACAAAGGAGATAACAGGCAACTGAAAAGAAAAGAGTGGGCTGGAATCTGAGTGTCTGGAAGTGGAAAGCTAACTCAATGACTGCAATCAGTTTGTTTTCTGGCATTCTAGAAGGAGTGAACGCCTTATAAGAGTTTGATGTTTTCAACTTGTGCAGTGATTAAGATCCAATTTTGATCTATCTTAAAACAAATGTTTGGATATATTCTGGCAAAATGCACATCACCTAACTCTTCTCACAGGTTTGGGGAGCTGGATAACTAATAATTAGCTTATAGGGGTGAAAGCACCACTCAAAAATGTAAACACAGTCCTTGTCAGGATGAACCACAAAGTCACTAAATTATCCCCTAATTAACCCTCCATTATCTCGGCACAAAAGCAGTCAGGACTAAATTAGAGACAAAGTATAAAGTTTTTATGCAGCACACAAACAGTAATAAAATGAAAACACAACCTAAAATCCCAAACCTACATAGAAAAAATAGAACACATTTTATAAATGACACCAACATGATTTGAATCCTATCATTAAAAGCAAAGTTTTGAATTTCTAAAGTTTTTACTGAAAAATAGGACATAAAACATCAAATTGCCAACTACAGGAAACTGGTCGCATAAAACTGGGTTTACGTCAAAAATTAAGGCTGACTGTGAGCAGTGTGTATTGAATACAATGGTGGTATGGGCTGGACTCGGCTTACCTTCCTAATTTGAAAGACATTGCAGAAAGGTTTTTAGAAATATGTTGTTTTCACTCCAATTAATTGCAATTTAAAATCCTCTTTAAAAATAAAGTCAGACTTTAAGTTGTTATTCTGATACTGGCACTTTTAGGATTTGGCATTCTCTTGTCCTAACCATTTGGTGTCTTCTGCCAGTGTCCTGGGTCACATGGCTGTGAATGGATCTGTCGTTGAGGTTGTGTATTCCTGTCAGACAGTGAGACAATGTGGAGTGGGTGAGGATGGGATGGACCATCCTGCCTGAATGGCTAGGCAGTCCCCAGCACCAATAACATTTTTAATGGCTTTTCCTCTGGCACACACAAAGGTATCTTTCTTTTTATTAAAATTGACTCTATTGTTCTAAATTGATTTGGGATTTTTTGTGTTGTTTTTTCACTTGATTACTGTTTGTGTGCTCAGAAATACTTTACACTGTGCCTTTAAGTTAACCCCAACTGCTTTGAGCCAAGCTACCACATGGTTAAGCACAAGTCAATTTAGGGACGTTCATGGTTCACATTGACAACTATTGTGGTTGTTGCATGATAAAGGTTTCTGCCCCCTCAACCAATAATCTGATGTCTTACAGGGTGCTTTTTTGATTGCTTGATTCTAAGATATTTAATAGAAAGGCAATGGTTTGCTTACAACACTCTTGATTAATTCCTGGTTTTGAATTGAACAAATATTTAGTGGTAGTCCAGCTTCTGCTGTAAATAGGGCCACAACAAAGTGGAGTTTCCACTCTGTTAAATCTGATAAAAATTGGTAATCTACCACATTGCATTCAAGCTGTTTTTATCTTTCAGTAATGCATGTGCAATTTTCAAATGCAGTACAATTAAATACAGATAACTCCACACTAGAACAATCGCTTTAGAAAAACTTAAAGGAATTTGACTCTGTTGTGGCCAAAATAACTGGAAATTAGGTGTTTAAAAAAAACTTGCCCTAATTGAGGAATCTCAGTTTGTTGCACTACACGATAACAGAATAATTCTACAACAGTTGGTGAGTTATACTAGTTGTATGGAAATGTTAGGAAGTTGCAGGCGAACTTTTAACTTATATCATTGAATCTATCAGATCAGCCAATGTAGTTACTGTGATTGAGGGTAGGAGCTCTGGCCCGGATGGTGTCTCAAAAATGTGAAATAAAGAAATTCTTCTTCACTGGGTCTCTGTTTTCCTTGGTCCATTTAACCACTGTATTATGGATAAGTAGTATAAAAGGGAAGACAGATCAAGTACCTCTTCTTATCACTCCATTGTTGAAATAGTTTGAGCTGGAAAAAATTATGCAATGGTTTTATTGCACCATTTGAAAACTAGGTAAATAATGAACTGGTACCACCTAGCAAATAGGATGTTGTCCCTCTTGCTCATCAGTCAATAATAGTTGTGCCTGTCAATATTTTGAGAACATTTTGAAACTGGAAAACAGAAATTATTTGCTACCTTTGTAAATCATTCCAGTGCTTTTGATAGCACTGTCCATGATAGGTTGTAGAACAAGTAGCAGATAGTGATTAGCCGTAGTCCTCTATTAAATGCTATAAGAAGGTTACATTCAGGTAAGTGGATTAGGATTGTTTTAATTTTAATTAGTGAATTAACTGACAAAATTCCAATACTAAATGGATTTAAGCATGGCTATGTTTTGCACCTATCCCTGTTTCATTCTATGTGGCTAACACACTACCTTTCTGATAAGATACACTCTATTCCCCCAAAAACCAGATGAGGTTCACTTGTTGAACTTAATATTTGCAGTAATCTAATTTTATAACAACTTACTCCCACTGGGATGCTATGATAGCTAACACATTAGCTCCATATGTCTCAGTTTTTTAATCTGAAAGCAAACCAGAGTAAAATTATATTTGGGGACAGTTGTTTGTATTCCCCTGACAAGTGGATAATAAGCAATAAATGCACAGAATAATGAAAGACTTGTACATACATAGGAGTTACAATAACTTCTTAAACACCTTGGTCTTCCCAGGTCCAATGTGAATTAGTTAAGGCAAATGTCATGAGGCTTCAAATTTTTTAATTTTTGTAAGGCCCTTGCTAAGAAGAATATTGTGAGAGGTGACACAATTTTTTCATGGTAGTCCCATTAATTCTTGTCTGTAGCAAAGTGCTTGTGCTTCATGTTAAAAAATTGTTATACATTGAAACTCAATGTTTTATCTATTTAAATGGCAGATACATCCAAAGGGAATGTGCCTGAAATGCATCTTTGACATGGAAGGTTAAATGTTGTACGTTGGCTGCAGTGTGTATTTATCCACCCATATGTATCACAAAAATAAATGTTGGCCAAGAACACCACTGTCCTGAGGGTGGGCTGCAGGTTAAGTGCCCTGCAATAACACATGCCAAAGTAAAATATGTTTGCCAGGCAGGAAAACAGTTTTTATATATTCTTAAGTTATTCATAAATATTACTTTTTGAGCTTACATGGCAGGGTTCTAAGAAGTAAATATGGGGCATACTACATATAGGAGTTCATGTGCCCTAATGGTGATTTAAAACCCAAAAGCTATTTCTCTTGATAGACTTTGCGTTGAAGAGGCTTAGATGGAATTAAGATGTTTAATTCTGATTTGTGTTTGAGAACATGCTAGAAAAATGCTTCAAAGTTATTTCCCACTCAAGATTGTAAATCTGATTGAGAGATGATAAGTAGCTGTAAAAATGTATTTTTGCTGTCTGAAATTAAACTGGCCTAAAATGAACTTTGCCACTCCAGCTCCTGTAATACACATCATTGACTGGCTATAGTTACCAAATCGGGGTCAGAGGACAACAGCCTGCCTCTGAGCCCAGGAAAAGTAAATGGGTTTTATCTGTTGACAAGTTAGCAGGTATCTAAGATTCGAGAGAGGACATAACACAGGGCAGAATCAGCACTGCTTCTTTTAATTTGGAGATGCTAGAGAGTTTTTTTTCTATTATTTTACGGGTTCCTTCCAGACAATCAGGCTCATCGGACGGTAGAGGAAAGATCCAACTTAAAAAAAGTCAGATGGGAGGAATGCTCATATAAATAGAGGAGTTTTTATGAGTCAGAGACAGGCCTGCTGAGTGACTGATGGCTCTGGCCATCTTAAAACCGGGGCTCCTGGGTAATGTTTAGTAAGGTGACGATGAAGTGCTACAAAAGAAGGTGTGGAGTTTCTGAGAAAATAGTATTTTATGGTACAATTTCGCCAATCATTGGCTAGTGCACAAGCTAAATCTGGCTCCTCAACCGTCACTGCTGAACAGAAAGGAACCTGGGAAGAATCCACCTAAAGCAAAAGGCCCTATTGGAAGAAAACTTCTGACTCCTACTGGAAGACGTTGCTCACTAAAGGACTCAACGGCATCTAAGCCTTACTAGCATCCAGGGACTGCCAAGTGCTTGATCTCCTATTCCATTCTTTTGGGGGCACAAAAGTAAGAAGCACTCTTCACTTTAAGAGCATCCAGCTAGCCACGGAGAAATTAACCCTGCAGGAGACCTGGCTGAAATAAGATAACAAGCCTAGAAGCTTGTCCTTATAGTCTGCAAGACTGACTAGAAAGAGATTTTGCAGTGGATGGAAAAAAGTGGGGCTATGCCACTTGTACCACCTTTAGAGGTCCGGGAAAAGGTACAGAGACATGCCCTTGAATGCTGTCCCCTAGGTAGACAAGAAATCCAGGTTTGTTTTGCTTGGAGTTTTTACCTGTACTGAAACAGATTCCAACAGGACTATGCAGCGAAGATGTCTAGTTTTGTGGATCCCTGCCCAGCTACAGCTTCCAGCCTCGACCTTTTGGAGAATTTTGACTTCCAAAAAAGTAATTACGTCCAAAGGTAAAGCTTTGGACCAGCGTGAGTCAGCAAATATATCTGATCCTCGCAGTGACTTAACCAGGTTTGTCCAGAAGAGGTTGGCAATGATATGTCTGAATTCAAGGAACCCTCGCTGGCATCAGCTGTGTACATTTCCCGATGGAAGATATTGACTTCTGTTTCCAAGGCACGTTTGAAGGGTAACAGTTGTGAGAAGGAGGACAGAGTTTCTACATTCAACTTCTGCTTCATCATGTTTTGCCTGAAATCACACCTCAGTGTCTATTAATTGCTGCTAACATGTATTGTCAAAAAAATTAAAAACGTGATGGGCGTTTTTTTTGTTTTGTTAACAAAGCACAGGGTGGGGAAATATTTGCTTTGTTTACTGAACCACTGGACCAAGCCAACGATGACATTTTTTAACACCAGTTTCAGGGGTTCCTATAATTTATTTAAAAGAAAGCAATGTGATGTTATATTTAACAATCACATTGGGTAATATAAACATCGCCATATGAATAATTAAGGTCGAAACTGTTTTGGGAGGTTATAAGATAAAAATAACCAAGAAATAATGTTTACTCTGTAATGTCTTCCCACAAGTTCTCCCTCCTGCTCTGGAAAGGAAATATCGAATGGGCTGTAAACGATACTTAGGGATATATTTTTCTGAACGGCAAAGATAGTTTTTTTAAGATAAGTACAACTCAAATATTTGGAAATTTGAAGGCATCTTCGACCCTTTGATAACAGACAAAACTGCAATTATTAAGATGTTAACTCTTCCTTTGTATTTTTTTTCTTGCCACATTTATGGCCTTAGTACTTGGCATCCTCAGTTCTCCAGTTACGGCCTCTGTCAGTGGTGCCTTCCTGATTTGATAATTTGGTTATTTTCCGGATGCTGAATGTCCTGAATATTAATGATTTATCCTGATGTGTGTGCGAAAACATCCAACCTCAAGCAGAAATTGAGATGTAAAGCGCTATCCCAATTTGCAAAACTTAGGAAGAAGATTGTTTTAAGTCAGGGTATACTCAGCATTCATGCTGAAATACTGCTAGGTTTTTGCAGTGTCCTATCTCCTGATTTACCTATAGAAATCAAATATAAATGTGCAGATTTAAATATAACGAAGATCGGGGACTTTTTTGCTGGTCCCAGTTTTCAATGGGTAGATGCTCTATCTAACACCATAGGTCCTGAATAAAATATTTCCTTCAGTGCATGGGAAGTGCTCAAAGTGTAGCTCTGAGGGTGACTGGCTACACATGTTCTGATCCTGTAATTTCCTTACGTTTTTGGGAAGGGGTATTTTGGGTGATAAGTAAGACCAGCCAAGAGAATGTGCATCCCTTGCAGAGAGTAGCCTTTCTGGTCTGGTGGACTTGCATTTTCGAAAAGCCCTTCAGGTCCCTAATTTCGTTTTTATTGAAATAATGGTTACACGGGCATTAATTACTACCCATTGGAAGTCTCTTGTTAGGCTCAACGTTGAGCAATGGGTAACGAAAATTAGGTTAGTCAGTCAATGGGAATCCCGGTTCCCTGCCAAGATGAATAGGTGTGTTTCATGTTCTAGAATTTGGAGATGCTGAGCTAGTTAAGTATTGGGGTATGGAGGGTAGGCACGGGCAAACAAGTGATGATGGTATGCACAGGCACTTTTTCTAGGAGTCAGGGAGGTGCTAGTTGTGTTAAGGTCCTCCTTTGGGAGGCCTTATGATAGTATTGCACGGTAACTTTAAGGGGGGGGACCAGGAAGAGGGAGTCAGAAAGGGGGACTATGTTTTATTTAGTGTTGTTTTTTAAATCTTGCATGGACTGATAATGAGATGATAAGGGCTGGTCGAAGTGAAGATTTTTTAGACTGTTTTATGATTTATGGATTCATTTCTCTCAGGAACATATTTTAATTGATATGCGTCTGCTGCAATACAGTTAGTGTCGATTATACTGTTCCTGTGTAATCACCATTTCTTATGAAAAGAAAAAGAAAAAGGAGATGGGTGGAATGCTTTAGTTAATCTCAACTAATGGTAACTATCCAGGACCGGCTCGAAGTCCGTCATCTTTTTCCCATCATGCTACCTCATACAGGAACCAGCCACATACAAATAAGCCTTAGGCCTGCTCTCATGGGATCAGCCCAGCCCGACCTTCCACCATTGCTTTTTGCCTCAAAAATTAAATATGTATTTCTTCTGTTCCCTTTATCCTACTCCAATGATTTTGATGTATTTTTCCTAATTATTTTTATCTAGTTTTTTAAATTGGTCGAAAATGTTATTTACTTTGACGTACTTGGTATTGCTCACATTTACAATGTCCTTACGGGAATGCCTGCTTCTTGTGCCAAATATGCCAAGAGTTGAAGCTCTCTCGGAATTGTTTTCGTGACAAGCGTTCTGCCACTTTTAAAAGTTTACACAGTCAAAAATCCTGCTGTAACGCTTTAGGTGGTTAAAAAAAATGTAAACCTTAACTATTTTAGCTAAACAACGAGTTTGAATCCTTGGATATTACAATATTTGTCACAATCACCGGCTACTGCTTTGAAAAGGATAGACTGGGAAGAGCTGTGTGAAGATGCCAGTTTATCTTTTCCAAAAATGTATCTTTGTCACTAGAATAGTTTGCATTGACATAGCATTAGGTAATGAGATTGTTAGGATCATACAATACCATTCTGAGGCAGTAAGTACATGTTATTTCTTGTATTGCCTAATCTTGCCGCGATAATGTCTTGAAGACAGAGCTCTGTTCAATATCATGGTTCCTTAAACCTAGGGATATTCTGACCCATACATGCATATGTTCTGGACTTTTCTCTGTCTCAGGTACAATCCCCACTGTGGTCCTGATGTCTCTGTTTCCCTCCTTGTGTCTGCTGGCTTTCATATCATTTCCTTTCCAAGTTCCTGTGAAGCCTTCCCTTCATTATGGTTCTCTAATCCCTGCATACTAATGATTATTCATACCTGGCTCACTGTCTGCAGCTGTGATAACCCCGCTGAGGTTCCAGCTATTGGTGCCCACTAAGCTCAGTGTGCACCATCTCACCCGGTCTTTAATGCAGAGTCTCCGGAGGAATCAATGCACCTTTGCTGTTTTGATTACAGGCTTGCTCCCTGATTCTGTGTGCATGGATTCTGTGTGCATTAGTTCTACTCATTACTTGTTTCCCATTTCCTATTTTGCTACTTTGTGTTATGGTTCTGTTCATTGCTGTTAATCCCATCCTGTCCTTTTCATATGCTAAAGTTTCTAATCCCGTGTGCACACTCATTGCCCTGCCGTTGTTAGTGTACAGATTCCTGATACTGGATTGTAGCTCTCCTTGTTCTATGTGCATTGTTACAGTCCTGTTCTTGATACTTTGAGCTTCTCTTTCCTGAATTTCAATGTTCATGTATCGGCAGAGTTCCAGAGAAATTTGAGTGAAATTCTGTACCTGTTCTGTCCATTGCTTCTTTTCCCTGAGCCCAGTTCTTGTATTCAATGGTTCTTGCCCCAGAAAATATTGGTCCTCTAGTGAGTTTCTGTTGGAATATTGATTACTAGTTCCAAGGGAGCCAAAGAGATTTTGAGGCTTTGTGTCTCAATTAACAGAGGTCTCACACAAAGGAGAGGTCATACAAAGTGTGCCAATCTCCTCGGTGGCATAAGTGATGGCAGTTATTTGAGACTCCACAAATTATGTAGAATACCACACAACAAACTGCATTCATTATAAGGTTATAAGACCTAACCTCAAAATTATATGCGCTTAGTAAGACATATATATGTCATGGAACTCCTTGGTGACTTCAATAGTGTTATGATATATAATAGATCTGGATATTTTTCCATATATATACATTTTTCGTGGTGTTTTAGAATTTAACAGGAATTTTAGAGAATTTTCCAAGGATTTTAAAAATGATCGATTAATTAGCCTCTTTTGTTCAGTAGTGCACAGTCTATGCGTGTTACTAAGAACCACATGTGATGTCGATAAACAACAAAGCAGGTAATGATCAAATGATCTCCCCTGATCTGGCAAATTTGAGCAATCTGAAGTTGCAAGGCAAAACACTATTATAATGTTGATGATCCTCGTATTCTCAAAGAGTTCAGGCTGCTGAAGTAAAATGTCAAGTATTGCTTTGGATGTAAAAGCGCAACATAATTCAGCCCTTATGCAACATCCATACAAATCTTTATGATAGAAGGGCAATGCAGAAAGGAATATAAGAAAAACATGTAGAAATAATCTTTGTCGACTAACAAAATCTGATTTATATTCTGACTCTAGGAGGCCTGATCAAAAAGACACTAGAGTGAGATTGGTTGACCTGGGTCTGCCGCTTTCCAGATGCTTCAAAAAACCCTTGATTACCATGCATCCATTTTAATCTTCCATTGCTAGGGAAAGTGAAGACGCATGAGATCAATCTGTTGAATATCCCATTTTCTTTGATAGGTTTGATGAATTAAAATACCAGTAGGATGTGAGATTTTGAAAGTTGTGTTTGCAAATTCGTCATAATGATGAATAAATTCAATTTTCCACGAGCTGTACTAAACAATATGGGGGCTAGGGGAGCTAAAAAGAAAGGAACAGTACGTCTTTTTTCTCTGACACTATGAGAACTGAAAAAGAAGGGTCGGAGGACTCGAAAAGAGAAAGTTAAAGCAATGAAACAAGTACAGTACAATGCAATGCAGATACATCCTCGTAGATACGTTGAGAATGGTGATTATATTTGCGTTGAGAATGGTAATTATATTTGAGGGAAATAGTGACAGTGACAAATGGTCGAGTAGTATAATGTTTTCTATTGAGTCAGATAAATAAGCTATATGTGTCAGTTTACCGAGAGATAAAATAGTTTGCAAGCGGAAGCTTGAGATTTGAATTCAATTTGCCATGCGTCTTGCCTATTCAGCTCCAGTATGTTTGATGATTTTTCTATTGATTGTATAAAGCAATGCCCACGCAAATTAAAAAAGAGTTCATGTTAGAGGTAGGGACGTTTGGACCACATTAGCTTAAATGCCTTCTCCTGTCTACAATATTTATTTTGCTAATAAGCATACAGCTCTTACATGCCTCCTAGATGGCAGCCATATTTAAGTGCCTTAGTCTATCTTTTAAGTGCACCACGTTTCATATGCCAAGCTTTCTGTTTTTTTAGACATTGCTTTAATGTAATGCACCACATTGCTCTTGCTAAATGCCATTTTTAAGTTTTCTCCATTCCTTCGTATACTTTTTCTTTAAGATAACACTTGTGCATAGATAGAAGGCTGATAGTTATTTTTTTTGTCACCCAGAAGTTGCAATTGCCTGCAATCTCACCCTGAGCATATATGTACGTCGTCATTATTATTTATTTCCAGTCTAAACCTTAAATAATGGAGTTTGGAATTGTTGGAGCTCAATCTTATCCTAACAAATCACAAAAAGTGGTGTAGACCCAATACTGACTTTGATGCTCCCTGAATGGACCCATCACTAATACATGTGTGATCAAGTTCAATAATCAATACTGGGACACCATCATGAGAAGGACAGACATTAAGTTTAAGACTTTATATGAGACACCAATGAGCAGAGTACGTAAAATATGTCATCAGAGGAGAGGAGCACAGTAAAAAGAACTCAGTACAGTTCTATGTGCAATCCAGCATAGATTGGCCTTCTAAAGGTGGGGAATAAGAAAATACATGTTCTTTAGACAAAGACTTTCATGCATTTCACACAGGTACATGGTGCTTATTGCATGGACCATTAAGAAGAAAGCCCAAAAAACATTTTACTACAGAATACATTTGGAGATTCTCTCATGGTAGCACTAAATTGGATTTCAGTCATTCTCTTAGTAAATTTGAGCATCCTAATTGATAGACTGTGTGGAAATAGTCTGAGGCAGTTGAGATGTCTTTAGTTAGGTACAGAGCAGGAAAAGTCTCAGGGAACACTCTGTGTTTATTAGTAAAAAGCTCACAATTTCTTTATTTAGAACAAGAAGCAGCTGGATTAGTCAACCTGTGATGTACCGTGACATTCATACAAGATGAAAGACAGCGTAAACACAGCTTAGATTGGCATAAACTCCAATTGTAATGTATTGAATGAAAGAAAGGAAAACCACTCCAACAACCTCCCCTCTGATGATTTCTAAATCACAACTTATTTACTTTATTACAACACTTCATCCATTAACTTAGGGTTCTCCTCATTGGATTCTCCCAAGTCCTTCAAGGTGTCATAGAGATTACTTTGCATTTATTCAACCTTTACATCAGTTCTCTTTCTTACAGTTTTTTTGTACCTAGAATCCATTTCATTCCATGATGAAATTCTCTTGCAGAATTTTAGGAACATTGCACACATGCAGTGCCTATTAGTATGAACATGAGAGGGATTAATAGATGTTTTATAATTCCTCCACATACACTACCAAGCCATTCTCCTATGTAAGTAAATCCTCCTTAAATAGATCGAAATATGGTTCCTAATCATTCACAGGAACCTGACTCTTACAGTTCAGTTAGTTCATGTGTTATGTTCACGGTGTTAATAATGTAGCTGTCCAAATGATAATCTATTTGTGGGATAGAGACACAACATTCCCGAGCGTGACGACTTTGCAAACTCCATCTTCCTTTTCAAGAAGTAAATCCAAGACAAGGCAGTTTTGCATAATAATTCTTTTTCGATTACAATTATTGCTCCTGCCATATTACTAGCAAGGCAATCAACCAATGTTAACAGCTAGCTAACCTTTACATCATTCAATGCTACTATGGGTATGAATGCTCCAAAGATATTGCTAAGGATCTGTTTAAAACTACGCTTGTTTCACCTTATATAGTGATCAAGATAACATTTGTATTCATTAATGTGATAAATCCTAGGGAAAACCGGGGCTGCATAGCAACTACCTGCCTGGTTATGTGGCAGTTGGAAATAGGCTCCCTTCCTTCACACAGAATAGATGCCCTTTACACTTACCTTTAATTTTGAAAAGGTTTCTCCCTTAACTAAGTAATTATGCTAGCATTCGCTCCATCCCAATTTCAAAACTCTCATTTCTCTTTGGCCACCATATTATACATAAAGATCTCTTCTTTGAGACATCAATGCTCATTCTTTGGGATGGTTCCCTTAAGGTCTCATTACCATAGCCAATACTATTTTTTTCATTTGTCTTCCAATTCCCCTGTTCTTCATCTTTCCTTATCCTCTTGTTCAGTTCATCTACACATTCTTTAACGTTTATCTTTTGTAAGAATGAGTAACATGTTTAGTAGCCCCAAATACAGATTTGCCCTGGTTACAAGTGGCACATCTTATAATGGGTCAGCAAAATGAGAGTAAAACAGGTTAATTGATCCTTGTTTGTAAAAAATGTTTAAGACAACAGACTAATAAAAGGAGTAGGACAAAGGTAAATGAAAATAGGCTGCTTCCTCAGACACAGAAGGTGGAAGGTGAGAGCACTCAAAGACATTTTCTACCACCATAATTTTGGCATATGCAACTAACATTTGATAATATACATTATAACTGTACTTACTTTGATGAAGTGGGACATGTGATACCTCACTGTGTGGGTGTGGATGATGTGACTACAAGTTCAAGGGTTTAAGTTTGTCAGAGCAAAGAGGATGGCCCCTCCCAATAGATAAACAACCACTTGCCATACAAACATAGAAACAGAAATGCAACTGACAAACCTACAAGCAAAGTTTTGAAGCATTGCTGCTCCATTTTAGCCTAAATCATATCATGGAAATCTCATAATCTGAGGTGATAGTAGTTAGTCCTCTAGGCTCTACCTTATTGTCACTACTTTAGCTTGAAAGTTACAGGGCTTTTAATTTTGTGTCAACTGAAAGCTTGAAGGAGCTACTGACCTCTGGCATTGCCCTAAATTCTTGACCATCTTTCAACATTTGTCAGTGTTCAACATTGATGTGCCCTTGGTGTGGCTCATCTTGACGTTAGGGAGGTTCATCAATACCACCCAGGCAGCCATCAGACTCAAAGTTGATTTTTGCAAGATATATCCAATCAGAGCCTCAATACTTTTGGTTGACCTTTCTCTCCCTTTTGGGTCATTTGGTACTAGTCAAGTCCAGGCTTTCATCCACAATATCAAGCTGTTCAACCTGTTCTGGTTCTTTTAAATCACAGCCTGTTTTACGTGTGGTTGCAATCTTTGGCCAACATTCCTCACCTGAGTCTCAATCTTTGGAGGTGCTTGAGATCTTGTTCTGATGAGGATGATTCACACTTTCAAGTGGAACTTCCTTGCCCCACTCTGCTTTCTGCTTCTTGTAACTTCGGCTGCGGCAGGTTAATTTCAACTTTCCATGAGTCTTCACTGTTCCGGTGAACTGTGGTCACTGGAATAAAAATACCTTCATCCAACTCCCATACTAGGTGATGCTCATCTGATGGTGACTGTAGATTAATGGGTGGGTTTTCTTCTTCATCTGAACCCTTGGATACTTCAAACCTGGGCAGCTAGAGGAGTTAGTGCATGTTGGCTCCACTTCCTCCTCTTCTTGTCTAACCTTCTTGATGTGGAGGTGTGTATCCAGTTCAGCGAACCAGCACAATTTACAGCAGTTTTCATGACCAGGATCACCTGATAGAGGCCTCTCCAACATTCCTCCAAGCAAGATTTGTGGATGTGTTTTTGACATGGACCTAACTGCCAGGGTTCAAACCATGTTCTGGAGACCATTTTACAACTGGAATAGCATTGACGTCATGTGAGATGGGATACACTACATCAGATAATACCTTGCAGTACTCGATAACCATGTCCTCTATGATATTCACAAGAGCAGCTATGAGAGTGGAAAGAATTTGCATGGCTCTCCCCAGCAGCACCTCATGGGGAGGCAATCCTGTTTAAGGGGGTTATTTTGGATGCTCATTAGAACCAAAGGAAGAGCATCAGGTTTTTGAGTGATGTGGAGGCACATGTTTTAGCCAGTTTAGCTTTGACTGTCCTGTTAAATCTTTCTGCAATGCAGGACATCTCAGCTCTCTAGGTACAGTGGAATTTCTGGTCTATCCCTAAGGCAGTGAACCAAAACTGCATTACCTCACTCTTAAAGTGAGTTCCTTGATCAGATTCAAGATGAAGTGGCATCCCAAATCGCTGTATCAACTCCTGCACCAATAATTTAGCAAATGTTAGGCTGTCACACCTTCTGTGGGGTATGTCTCAACCTATCATGGAAACAAATAAATGATGATGAGGATTTACCTCAGTTGGTTACATCGAGGAATCCCCATGAAGTCGACAGTTGAAGGAACCATCAGACTTTCCAGTGTGGCTTATGATCACCATAGTTCTTTTGCTCACATTTAGTTTATGACACTGACACAAGCTTTCTGCTTTTGATTGAAAATTGAGATTCCACAAAGAAAGCCTGAAAGTGAACATCGTCCCATCTCTACCCACATGTGTTGGACCATGCATGCCCGCATCATTGTGGGCAAAAGGGAAATCAGGGAGTACTGGCTTCTCATCACTGGACTCCCAAAATGTCACTAGCATCCTTCACACATTCCATCTTTTCCCATTTGGCATTGTCTAGATGTGGGGCAGGATGTTAGAGTTCCCTCAGCTCAATAAACGTAGTTACCATATTCTGTAGCTTTATGATAATAGTCTCTCACTCTGCATTACATTGTTCAGCCATGTGGAAGGTGCAGGACTCAAGAGCACAACATTGGGCAATTTCATCTGCAGAACTAAAGGGTTGCCTCTGGTGACAAAATCACTGCCACTCTTGTATGCAGAACACATCACCACCGCAATTGTGAAACATCCAACAGATTTGAAAATTCCGACTGGGAGAACCAGTTGTAGTCAGAAAACCTTGTTGTGACCAAAACTGCTGAAGTCATGCACAACTTCGAACCTGTACTAGCTGTCAGTGTAAATAATGACTTGTGAGCAACAGGCTCTGGTAAGGCCAATCAGTTTGATGTTAAATGGCACAAGAAAGGCACTTCAACAACTCCAATTGGCGCACACACAGCATAGGCAGCTTTTAAAATATAGCGTTGGTCTCTCATGCAGAACCCATCATCAAAAAGGGTTTGGTCAGGTTCAGCAAGGGGTACATCCAGTATGTCAAGTCTCAGTTTTGTGCACAACTTGGTAATACAAACATAGTCATGGTCACCTTCACCCTTATCATCTCCCTCTGAGGTAGGTAACAAAGAAGCAGAGTTTAGTGTGTTACATCTCCTGATGAAACATTTTCTCCTGCCAAAATGATTCTCTCATATAAAAGGTTAAGCAGCTGTTTGTCAAGTGGTGAGTTCAGGTATGGGTCATAAGTATCACAATTCATTGAGGTGCCATCACAATTAGGTTGTAATTCATCACTATCCCCTCAGTTTGATGAATGCTAATGCTTACTGCTGCAACTAATTTGAGGCAATCAGGCAATGCTGCTCCCACAATATCAAAAGTAACTGAGAAGTATCCATTGAGGTGCTTAGTCTCCCCATGAGCTTGTGTCAGTACAGACAGTGCACACCCATCTCTTTTATGACAAAAGAGTGTAAATTATTTTGTATATTATGGCATTTTGAGAGTTGGTGTGCTACAAAGTAGGGAAGGCTTCCATACTTTCATCAACCTTTGGTATCGGGTCATTGACATTGGTGTGTGTCAGTCCCATTAAAGGTTTTGCCAAAAAATAAAAGTTTGTGATTGATTTTGAGTAGCCAACCATGCCCAGGAACATTTACACTTCTCTCTGTATCGTTGGGAACTCCATCTTAAGAACTTTATCCATGCATTGATTACACAATCGCCTCACTCCCTTTTCTCTCTGATATCACAGGTACTTGACTTCCTTATCACAGTATTGTAATTTTTCATAAGATACCTTATTCCCCTTCTAGGAAAAGTGGTTGCGCAGAGCAATTGTGTGTTGCAAGCTTCCTTGGTCATTGATGCAATCAAACTATGATTGATGTTTGTATTTGGGCTGAACTGCACAATAGCTGCCGAGCTTCTAGATTCTTTTAAGTATCTGATTGAAATCTGATAGGCTCTCAATACATCCTTGTGTAGCATGACACCACATAGGGGTCTTCCTTTGAAACCAGAACATGAAAGGGAACAAGCTCTCCTTGTGTAAGGGAACTGAGAAGAAGACTTGGCAGAGGTCAATGACTTTGAACCACTCGGGGGGAATTTGGAACAGGATTGTGGTGGGGCTCAGCACCACAGGATATCATGGAATATCAATTTGGTTATTTTTTAAAAGGTGCTAAACAATCATCAACTTTTTGTTTGATTTCTGTAAAGTCATGAGTTACATATACTCCTGATAACTTTCTTTAAAATGCCATGTTCTATCATGCTCTCAATGACAGGGGTGATCCCTGCAATGGCTTCTGGAGCCATTTTATAAGGGTAGGTCTGTGGATAAACTGCCATGGGTCAGAGGGTGATCATTAGGGGTTTGGCTCCTCTGATCAATCCCATTTCTCCCCCAGTGAGACCCCAGGCATCCTCCCTAACTGACTCTCTCAGATCAACAGGTACTTCCTGTTTCATGATAACCGGGTGTTGGAAAATGGGTTATTGGTAGGGCAGGTAGGTACCTACACCTAGCAACAAGCCACTAACCTCCACATAGGTACAGTTCGGTCTCAGTAAATTAATCCCAGCTCAACCCTTGGTAGCTTGGCAACGAGCGTCAAGGCTTAACTTAGGAGACAAAGTGTAAAGCATTCAAATATCACAAAACAGTAATTAAATAAAACACAGGAAACAGTTTAAAAATCCAAAACCAATTTATAAAAATAGTTTATATTTTTATCTTTAAAATGACACAAAAACTATTAAAATCGGTTCAGGGGAACCGGAGATATGAATTTTTAAAGAATTATTACTTTTCTAGCGCTTAGAAACAAAAAGCGCCAATCGGATCATCTGGTTGCACCTCGACCGGGGCAAAGTCAAACTTTCAGGCCGACCGCGATGGAGCCCTGCTCGGCTACAGGTCGCGGGAGGCCTCGGTTAAAAAGTTACTTTCTGACTTAGTCTTTATTTTGAAGTTTTTCTTCACCGGGACGAACCTGCCAGTTGAATCCGACCTCCTGGAGCCCTTGTCCGGATACGCGATGTGGGTTTCCTCGGTGGAGACTTTTACCTTCGGACTTAGTCGTTTTTTCGAGATGAAAATCCTTCGACCGGGGTAAACCTGGATCTTGATCCGACGTCCATGGAGCCCTTCTCGGATACGATGGCTGGGAGGTCCCGGTCAACTTTTTACGTTCGGACTTAGTCTCTTTTTTGGATGTTTTTCTTTACCGGGACGAACCACGAAGTCAGGCCGGGTCGCGGTTGAGGCAAGCCGGCTAGAATTTCCGCGGCGGGTCGGTCCCTCTCTGGAGCTTTTTTCCAAAAATTCTCAAATCTTTTCCAAACTTCTGGGGCTTCACCCAGATGTTCTTTTAAGGTTCTTTTGGGGTCCACAGCTCACCCCAAGGGTCCAGAAGTTCTGTGATGGTCCTTGGGGGGTGCAGACTTCAACTCCCAGAATGCACCTGGCGCAAACTCCTTTTTGGCCACTGGACAGTGGTCAGCTGGTCGCTTTCTTCAGGAGTTGGTGCAGGGGACTCTGGTTTAGCAATTTTTCACCTGTAGCAAACAGGGAGTCCCTCCTTGAACCAGTTGAAGCCAGGCAAAGTCCTTTTTGTGGTGAAGCCCAAGTGTGCAGCTGGTGCAGTCCTTCTGAGTGCAGGTTCCAGGTGCAGGCCAGGGGTCCAGCAGGGCAGTCCTTCCTCTCCTTAAGTTCTTTCTTCTTGAAATTTGGTGGGGATCTGAGGCGTGGGTGCAGGTCTGCCAGTTTTATCCTTGCTCCTGGGTGAAAAGCAGGGGGGCCCTGGTTCTCCAATCAGGGACAGGGTCGTCCCCCTGTGATGACCACTTCCTGGGAAGTGTGGCAAAAATCCATCCCAGAAGGCAACAGTCTCTAAAAATCCAACATGGATGAATCTGATTTTTGGAGGTTACATCTGGCTGAGCCCACCCACTGGTGTGGCTAAAAATCATAAACACACCCCTCTCCTGCCCTCTCCTAATCTAATCAAGGGGGCACCTAATTGTCTGGGGTTGCAGGATGTGGGGGTGTTGCTGGGTGCTGCAAATGTCCTTCTCTGCCTTTGAAGACCAGTTTGGCAGCCCTCCCCCTTCCTGCCTCACCATCTGCTGAGGGGAGATTCTCTCCCCCAAGCACATTCCTTTGTGTGAAGCCTGGCCACTTCACACCTCATCAAGGCAGCCTGGCAGAAGCTGCTGCAGGCTGGCCAATCAGAGCACAGCAGCAAAAACAATGCAGAGCTGAAATTGGCAACTTTTTAGGTAAAGTCTAAACTTTTTACCTGGACAAGTTATATTAAATCCAACAACTGGAAGTTGTGAGATTTATTACAACAATCAATTTGATACCAAATTCTTGGTATGTAACATTTAAGGAGACTTTAAAATTTAAAATAAAGTCTGCCCATTCTAGCCTATGAAGGCCATTTACTTCAATGAGGGAAAAACGAATTTGGCTGTTTTTACCTCACCAGGGCTTATAAATCTATTTTTATAAAGTCCCTGCTTATAGTTACATGGCACCCAGCCCTAGGGGCACATAGGGCACACCTTAGGGGTGACTTATATGTAAAAATAAGGTAGTTTAAGACTTTGGAAGTACCTTTAATTCCAAAGTCGAATTTGCATATAACTTTAATTTAAAAGCAGCCAGCAAGGCAGGCTTGCTTTTAAAATGACACTGGGCACCTCAGCAGTGCACCTAGGTGTGCACCACCTATGCTGTGGTCCCTAAACCTACATGCCCTACCATATACTAGGGACTTATAGGTAGGTTAACTTAGCCAATTATAATTAGCCTAATTTGCATATCCATTTTACACAGAGCACAGGCCCTGGGACTGGTTAGCAGTACCCAGGGCACCTTTAAAGTCAGGAAAACACCAGCAAAAAGTGGAAAATGGGGGCAAAAAGTTATGGGGCCTCTGCAATCAGCCCTGTTTTCTCACACAACCCCCCCCCAGCCCACACGCCCAGGAGACTCAGCCCAACCCTGGGAGAGTCTTCCTGGCTTGTTAGGCGAGGAAGACAGTGAAGAAAACTGGCTGTCCCTTTGCAGGGCCTACTCTGCCTTATATCCTCCCGTCAGGGTCACTCCCTGTGGGTAGTGAAGCCATCCCAACAGTAAAAGGACCCAACACAAACTGAAACTTTCCTCTAGGGGGGTCTTCCTCCTTTCTCTCTGCCAACTTGGGTAGTGAGGTGCCCACCTCCCCTACTCCAAACTTTGCTAGGGCAACACCTAGCTTACCCAAAGAGGTCACCCAACACTTGAGCAACCCCACCATGACCAATAGGGTCAGGGGGCCTACTTTGCTATTGGCCCTGGGGTCTGTCTCCCAGGCCAAGTACAGTGCTGCCAGGAAGGCTAGCACCCAGCAGAGGCTACTGACAGCTGTCATTACCCAGAACCACACCCTAAGCTCTCCACTGACAGGTGTCTGAGCTGCTTTAGGGGCATCTTTGGGGTCCTGGCACCCCTCTTGCTGTCTAGAGTGGGGGGCTACCACCTCCTGTGGCAGACACCCTCCTTCCACTCTCCCTTCTGTCAGTGCAGGGGCAACACCTTGCATCTGGACAGCTGCCTGACTACTCAGGACTTCCTTGGGGTCAGGTGAGGCCTCACCAGTGCCAACTCTGGGCTCCCCCCTTACAGGGGCAGAGGGCCCTTGGCTCCCTGGAACTCTCTTTAAGAGTGGCCTACCCTTCCTTTTCTTCTTTCCTTTTCTTGGGGACCCCTGTCTCCTAACTGTAGGGACTGACTCCCCAGGACTTTGGGTTGGGGGGGCGCCCTGGGCGACCACCCCATCTGTGACCAGACTCACCTCTGGGAGGTCATTGCCCAGGATACAATCTAGGGGGAGGTCAGCACTGACTACCACCCTAATCCAGTCAAGGATACCCTCCCTCTCTAGGGGCACTATGGCTACAGGTTTGGAGGTGACCTCCCCTGTGGCTATCCTGACTTTCTTTGTCTTTCCTGGGACATACATGTCTGGCGTCACTAACCGGTCACTCACTATAGTGTGACTGGCACAGGTGTCCCTCAGGCCAGTGGTAGGGATCCCATTCACTTGAATGTGGTGGAAGTGCCTACTCCCACCCTCAGGGATCACCAGCTTACCATCTGGTCCTGTCTCCCAGCACAATGCTAGGAGGACTTCATCATCTGAGGAATCCTCCTCTATGGCTACACTGGACAGCCCAGTGCTAACCACCTTCCTTGGACAGGCTGCATCTCCTCTGAAGTGACCTGTCTGCTGACAGTCAAAGCAAGCCCTACTGTCCAAGAGTTTTTTTAACCCTGGGTCTCCCTGTCTCTGCTTGTCAGAGTGGGAGTGGGATTTACTCTCCTCCTTCTTAGGGTTCTGGGGTACAGAGGGAGTCTCTGTGGTGGGCTTACCACCTCCCTCCTTAGGTTTTTGGGGACCTGTCCCCCCCTTCTTGGAGTCTCCCCCCTGGGACTTGACAACCACCCTGGTTCTCAACCACTCATCAGCTGCCTCCCCTAGCTCTCTAGGGTTGGTCTGCTTAGAGTCCACTAGATGCTGGCGTAACCTTTCTTGGGTACAATTGGTCAAGATGTGCTCTCTCATGATCAGATTGTATAACCCCTCATAAGTATCTACTTTGTTACCAATAATCCAGCCCTCTAGGGCCTTTAGTGAAATGTCCACAAAGTCAACCCAAGACTGGGTACTGACCTTCTGGGTGTCCCTGAACTTCATTCTATATTGCTCTGGGGTCAGACCAAACTTCTTGGCTAAGCACCTCTTCATACTAGAGTATGAATCTGCCTCCTCCCCCCTTAAGGTCAGAAGCCTATCCCTCCCTGAGTTGGGGACCAACTCCCACAAAAGGGAACCCCAGTATTGAGGCCTAACCCTTCTCATTTGGAGTGCCCTCTCAAAGGCCCCCAGCCACTTATCTATGTCATCCCCCTCTACATAAGCAGGACCCACCCCCTTGGGTAATCTGGGGCAAACTCCCCCACCCATGGACACCTCAGCTTCTTTATCGCTGCTTCCATCTCTTTTCTCTTTGTATGCCCACTTTTTCTTTTCTAGGGCCAGCTTCTCTGCTTCCAAAGCTATGTATGCTAGCTGGGCCTCCAGCTCTCTTTCTCTGATGGATGAGTTCTCTCCTCCTGAAAGGACCCCCTTCCCACCACTAGCTTTGGATCTGCCCCTAGTGACTGTATTTACTGAGGACCGTTCTTCCTCATCCTCACTTGGGCTCAGATGCCTTCCCTCCCCTGAGTCGTTAGAGCTTGCATCCTCCCTTCTTTCTCCCTCCTCTGGAGCTTCTTCTGACTCTACCTCTTGGGCCTCAGCCCATGCTGTCAGGGATGTGATCAGGATTTGCTTCCTGAGATCAGTGGTTGCAGGCAACCCTCTTTCAATACACAACCCCCTAAGCTTGACTACTGTCAGTGTGGGTAGGCTAGCCAGATCAAGCTCCATGGTTCCCTAGTTTTGTGTCAACAAAAACTTTTTGCAAAAATTGGAAACAAGAATTTAGAAAAATTACAAAAATTCAAAAATTTAAATTAATCCAAATTAAACATTAAAAACAATTTTTGCACTAGGACAATTTAAAGGATTTGTTTTACCTAAAACTGTAACGTGATATTGAACACAAGTACAGGATCCCGTCGCTGCTTCCAATTATGTTGGAAAATGGGTTATTGGTAGGGCAGGTAGGTACCTACACCTAGCAACAAGCCACTAACCTCCACATAGGTACAGTTAGGTCTCAGTAAATTAATCCCAGCTCAACCCTTGGTAGCTTGGCAACGAGCGTCAAGCTTAACTTAGGAGACAAAGTGTAAAGCATTCAAATATCACAAAACAGTAATTAAATAAAACACAGGAAACAGTTAAAAAATCCAAAACCAATTTATAAAAATAGTTTATATTTTTATCTTTAAAATGACACAAAAACGATTAAAATCGGTTCAGGGGAACCGGAGATATGAATTTTTAAAGAATTATTACTTTTCTAGCGCTTAGAAACAAAAAGCGCCAATCGGGTCATCTGGTTGCACCTCGACCGGGGCAAAGTCAAACTTTCAGGCCGACCGCGATGGAGCCCTGCTCGGCTACAGGTCGCGGGAGGCCTCGGTTAAAAAGTTACCTTCTGACTTAGTCTTTATTTAGAAGTTTTTCTTCACCGGGACGAACCTGCCAGTTGAATCCGACCTCCTGGAGCCCTTGTCCGGATACGCGATGTGGGTTTCCTCGGTGGAGACTTTTACCTTCGGACTTAGTCGTTTTTTCGAGATGAAAATCCTTCAACCGGGGTAAACCTGGATCTTGATCCGACGTCCATGGAGCCCTTCTCGGATACGATGGCTGGGAGGTTCCGGTCAACTTTTTACGTTCGGACTTAGTCTCTTTTTTGGATGTTTTTCTTTACCGGGACGAACCACGAAGTCAGGCCAGGTCGCGGTTGAGGCAAGCCGGCTAGAATTTCCGCGGCGGGTCGGTCCCTCTCTGGAGCTTTTTTCAAAAAATTCTCAAATCTTTTCCAAACTTCTGGGGCTTCACCCAGATGTTCTTTTAAGGTTCTTTTGGGGTCCACAGCTCACCCCAAGGGTCCAGAAGTTCTGTGATGGTCCTTGGGGGGTGCAGACTTCAACTCCCAAAATGCACTTGGCGCAAACTCCTTTTTGGCCACTGGACAGTGGTCAGCTGGTCGCTTTCTTCAGGAGTTGGTGCAGGGGACTCTGGTTTAGCAATTTTTCACCTGTAGCAAACAGGGAGTCCCTCCTTGAACCAGTTGAAGCCAGGCAAAGTCCTTTTTGTGGTGAAGCCCAAGTGTGCAGCTGGTGCAGTCCTTCTGAGTGCAGGTTCCAGGTGCAGGCCAGGGGTCCAGCAGGGCAGTCCTTCCTCTCCTTAAGTTCTTTCTTCTTGAAATTTGGTGGGGATCTGAGGCGTGGGTGCAGGTCTGCCAGTTTTATCCTTGCTCCTGGGTGAAAAGCAGGGGGGCCCTGGTTCTCCAATCAGGGACAGGGTCGTCCCCCTGTGATGACCACTTCCTGGGAAGTGTGGCAAAAATCCATCCCAGAAGGCAACAGTCTCTAAAAATCCAACATGGATGAATCTGATTTTTGGAGGTTACATCTGGCTGAGCCCACCCACTGGTGTGGCTAAAAATCATAAACACACCCCTCTCCTGCCCTCTCCTAATCTAATCAAGGGGGCACCTAATTGTCTGGGGTTGCAGGATGTGGGGGTGTTGCTGGGTGCTGCAAATTTCCTTCTCTGCCTTTGAAGACCAGTTTGGCAGCCCTCCCCCTTCCTGCCTCACCATCTGCTGAGGGGAGATTCTCTCCCCCAAGCACATTCCTTTGTGCGAAGCCTGGCCACTTCACACCTCATCAAGGCAGCCTGGCAGAAGCTGCTGCAGGCTGGCCAATCAGAGCACAGCAGCAAAAACAATGCAGAGCTGAAATTGGCAACTTTTTAGGTAAAGTCTAAACTTTTTACCTGGACAAGTTATATTAAATCCAACAACTGGAAGTTGTGGGATTTATTACAACAATCAATTTGATACCAAATTCTTGGTATGTAACATTTAAGGAGACTTTAAAATTTAAAATAAAGTCTGCCCATTCTAGCCTATGAAGGCCATTTACTTCAATGAGGGAAAAACGAATTTGGCTGTTTTTACCTCACCAGGGCTTATAAATCTATTTTTATAAAGTCCCTGCTTATAGTTACATGGCACCCAGCCCTAGGGGCACATAGGGCACACCTTAGGGGTGACTTATATGTAAAAATAAGGTAGTTTAAGACTTTGGAAGTACCTTTAATTCCAAAGTCGAATTTGCATATAACTTTAATTTAAAAGCAGCCAGCAAGGCAGGCTTGCTTTTAAAATGACACTGGGCACCTCAGCAGTGCACCTAGGTGTGCACCACCTATGCTGTGGTCCCTAAACCTACATGCCCTACCATATACTAGGGACTTATAGGTAGGTTAACTTAGCCAATTATAATTAGCCTAATTTGCATATCCATTTTACACAGAGCACAGGCCCTGGGACTGGTTAGCAGTACCCAGGGCACCTTTAAAGTCAGGAAAACACCAGCAAAAAGTGGAAAATGGGGGCAAAAAGTTATGGGGCCTCTGCAATCAGCCCTGTTTTCTCACACCGGGTATAACCTGACAGCAAGTTCCAGCAATTGTAATTTGAGCTTGGCATTGGTTGCTTGGGTCTCAATTCTGACTTCATCCTGCCTGCAATAGATGATGCAGTTAAGTGTACAAGGGCATTATCTTCCTAACATGTTTGCAAGACTAGAATCATAAATTGATTTTGTTCTCTGATGTCTTCTATTTTTACTTGAACAGGGGCAGAAATTTGATTGGCACCCTGTTGATTAGTAAAGTCTACAACTTGGACTTCCTTACCCGAGAGGGGTAGGTCAGTGGCATAACTTTAGTCAACCGCAGCCCATGCGGCGGGCCTGAGCTCCAGAGTGCCCTCTCTGGTAAGACCCCTGTCCCGAGAGGTCCTGACTGGATCTGGGGTGGAGCCCCCTCCATATACTTCAGCAGGGGGGGGCACCTCAAGTTTTATTACACCACTGGGCTAGGTTATGGATCTCAACTGTTCTAACTGTCAAACTTATGGCTCCTGTGTCTATTAGAAAAGATACAGGATGTTCTAACCAGACAACTGTGGCTACTGTGTCTAGTAGGAATGATACATGATGTACCTTTATCTCTCCGTCCACTCTGGTCCACTTCCAGCACTTTGCCAAATACGCACTCCTCCTCCACCCTCATGCACCATCATTGATACTCGTTGAATTTTATCGAAGTCTGAAACATCATGGGGACCGAACCATTTTGAGATATCACTGTATTTTGGGTACTCTGTTGTTCATCTGGGGATGTGGAACATCTCTCTGCATCTGCCCACGGTTAAAGTAATTTGATGTCATGCCAGATTTGTGGATCATCGGGCAGATATAGGGATTTGAAGTATTGGGCAAAGTTCTCCCTGCCCCACAGGTCCCATGGTTTAGGTGTTGGTTATGATTAGGTCTGGACTGTAGTGACATTCCCTTTTCCAATGCCCCACCTTTTTGCAAATGTGACAGGAGTTATCATCTTTAGATTATGTATGCTGTTCCCTGACATGTTACATCAACCCCTTATCATTCCAAGTACATTCCCACTATAGGTCAAATAGACTCTTTGCATTGCTTTCCCATAACTCCTTTGGGTCCTTGCAGCGGAACTTTAAGTTCCTTTGCATCTCCACTCTCTGCCACCTGTTTCTAGGCTATAATGTATGTCTTCCTAGGCTTCTTTCTCTTTGCCTCCAACATGTCGCTGCAATATTTCCCATACTGTTAGTTCACATCAACAGGTTGGCTCTGCCAGCAGAGGACTCTTAGGATGATTTGATGTCTAATCTCAGGTCTTAACCCCTACACAAAGGAGGTGGGAAACCTCCCATTTTAACCTCCTGCAGGTTGTTTATTCCTCATGCTCCCAGTACACCTGCATCAATCTCTCAGAGAAAGCATGCACTTACTCCTTCAGCTCTTGAAACATTCAGAAAATGAATCTCTTTTTGGGAACTTTTGTCTTTAGATGTTTTATGATTTTGTCATATTTGGTTTTGACTATGGGTGAAGGGACATTCATCCCTACCACCAAGGAAGTCCCTGTGTTGGTCAATCAACTGCCCTCTTACATTATGCCCACAGGTCATTTGGGACAGCCACCTCAAATAATACATCCAAATCTACTTGTAGAACCTTGGACATGGTCACATACTGTACAATCTTTATGCACATTTTATCTGTATTTTCTCTGAGTTTGGGAAGGGAGAAATGGCAAAATGTATGAGTTCCAAATGTGACAAAGGTATATGTATATATATTCGTCTTTGTACACCTTGGAAGGAATACTCCTTTACTACTCCCCTTACAACACCTTCTCCAACTTCCTTCTGACTCTATTTCTTTTGTTTCTCCTTGACCTTCTCCTTCCTAAAACCATAGCTCCCTAAGCTTTTCAGTCCCACTCCATTCCCTGATGTTATCAATCAATTCCAATACATATACGCTTTGCCCTGTCAACTTCAACTAGCTCCTTCTACCCATTGTCATCTGGGGATTCTCTTAGAACTTCTTTTTCTGAGCTGTTTCAATTTCACACTCATCCACTACCTTTTCCATCTTTGCATGTGCCCTTTTGCCTCACTGCTTCCTTGCTTATGTAAAACAACTTGCTCTCACTATACTGCCCTAAGGCATCCATCTCCATGTTTCCCACAATTTCTTCAATTCTGTTTTCAGTTGTGCGAGATTAAAACATGGTAGGGTCTATTCTATGCTTAGCAAGTTAACTGGTGAGGCAGTACTAGGGGTCTGTGGTCCCACCACTCTGCCAGTGAAACTCCCTCCTTGCAGGGACCTTAGTGCCATGTCTCCAGGTCTTTGTGCAGAGTCCTGAGATAGACTTGGGATGGGTTGACTCTGCAGAGTACTGACAAGTGCCTCAACAGGGGAAGCATTTACAATGCTTGACAAAGTTAGTGTGTTTCCTGCTGTGTGTATGGGGACCTAAACATGGGATGGAACAATGGTTTCAGTATAACTCCGAGGTATTTCTATAGGTCTTTCTGTAACTGTCCTGATCTGGGTTACTGCCAGTCTTATGGAGCCTAGTGCAGTGGATGCTTCACAGTAGGGGGTGGTCTTATACTGATTAGCTTGTCTAACAAGGCATCCTCCTCCTCACTTTCTGTTTCTGTCTCCATTCTTAGTTTCTCTTTGCTCTCTTTCAAGGAGAGGGACCCAACGGTCTCAATTACTTCCTCCCTCAACTTTCTCTGTCTCGCCTCATCCTGCAAGCCTCTCCATGCATGAACCCTACTGCAGATTTTTAATTTAAATTTCTTTCTTTTCTTTTCACTTGTTATTTGCCCCCAAGGATTAGGGTTTCAAATTGTGTGGACCTAGGCTGTGGTTTTAAGTTGTGCATTCTCCACCTCAACTTCTCTCCTCAAGGGATATGAAAGGTCCCACTCACTGGGAACCAGAGTTGACCATTCTTGGATGTGTATTTGTACCATTGTCTAAGTCACATGCACGTGTGCAACACTTTCTTGGCTGCCCTTTCCTTAGCGGGGGTACATTCAGGGGGAAACTTTACCTTCTTGTATACATTTTTTCTTCTTTGACAAATATTTCCCATTCTGACAAGCACTCAGTCACTCTTTATTCCAGTCACTCACTCGCTCCCAACTACTGGATTCACTATCCATCCACCAATACTAGAGCATCTCTGTCAAAGGACACTCAAACACAGCGCAATTACAGCATCCGCAAGCCAATCCCTCCACAGACTCTTGATAACACAATGCCTGAATACTGCCAGACTGATTCTGAACCGCTTTTCCCAAATTTTTCATCACTTGTATGCTTCAACTATAAAGAAAATCTCTACAAAAGTAAGTATACAACCTACTTTCATCTAACAGTGAGTCCTTGACCTGCCAAAGTCACTGTACCCAGTGCGTTCACTCCAGTGTTCTAAGGAATGAGCTGCCACTGAGTTCAATTAGTACAGGAAGAAAATATTATGTCCCTATTTTTGTGCACTGATATGCTTCTATGGCACATGTCAGCTTAGCAGGCAAGTTCAACAGTTCAGTACTCTAACTTGAGGTCTGTCTCTTTAGCTCTATGCTATATGTATAACAAGTCAGCCATTTGTCATTTAAAAAAATCAAAGAATATCATAATGAATGCAATATATAATGCTCCACCAATTCCAAAAATCAAAACCACATAATAATTAGTCTTAAAATATGTCCACTGCACTCCACCCCAATGCATCTACTATAACTCCCATTATTTGCCGCCCTACGACCAATTCATTTTTCACATAGATGTAATTTTCTTGATACATTTTTGTTCAACCACCTTGTATACACGGAAGCAGTATCAAGTTGGGACCGCACCAATCGAAATAATGCATAAAACCGTCTGGACCATGAAGATGCAGTTCTTGGTTCTATAGCCAATTAGTTTGTCAATTACTGGTCTGATCGAATCAGTACCATCACCTCTGCTTCCAATTGTTGGCATGCAAACTCATCCTATTTGGTGTTCCCTGTTTGGATCCATCATTGATACGTTTGTGATCAAATTCAATAATCAATACTGGAACATTCTCATAAGAATGACAGACGCTGGATATTACGTTTAAAACTTTGTATAAAAGATGAATGAGCAGAATACATGAAATATGTCATCAAAGGTAACAGCAAGGAGTGAAGAATTCAGTACAATTCTACATGTAATCCAGCATAGATTTGTCTTTTAATGGTAGAGAATAAGACTTTCCTGTGTACAGAAAATACACATAATTTTAAAGGACTTTAGACAAAGACTTTCATATATTCTACACAAGTACATGGTTCCCAGGGAATGCACCAATAAGGCACAAGCAAAAAAAAACATTTTACTACAGGATGCATTTGTGAAATCTCTCATATTAGTCCTACATTAGATTAGTTCTTCTCACAGTAAATTTGAGCATGCTAATTGATGCCCTGCATGACAAAAGCCTGAGGCAGTTGGGATTTCCTTGTTTAATCACAGTGAGGTTGGCTCACTGTGCCACTGGATTCAAGCTAGCCTTGCTGATGAGATGTGATACCCTGAAACTGGTCCTAGGATGCTTGCTTCCGGTCCAGGCAGACCTGACCTGGCAGTGCAGTCTGGACTGTTCCCATGGGGAACAGGGTCAAGACTGATTTGCATATGGCTTGGTCCAAACTGGGGTGGCATGGTGAGCAAACACAACAATGGATTTAACCTAGATACGTGACTTGGGGTGAGTGTTTGAAAAGTTTCAGCACTCTGTCCATCATCTTGTTGTGTTGCTATGTCTGCCCTAAGTGGTCAGGGTGTGCCCAGCATTGGGTCCCTTGCTCACTGTGTCACTGGATTCAAGCTAGCCTAGCTGATGAAGGGAGGTACCCCAAAACCGTTTCTAAGATGCTTGTTTCCCATCCACGGTCAAGACCAATGTTTCCTCTAATGTTTTTTACTTTATGTGTAGCAATAAAGGCGCTTGGTGCACTACAGTCAAGGCCGTGTGCACTGAACACAAGCAACAACTTAATATGCGAGCATGTGCAGCATGCAAGCTACCAAATTCAGTGGCACAACAAGAGTACTATCGGCCTCAATTTAAACAGACAACATTTGACCTCCTCTCACCTATGGATTGGTATTAAAAGAGACCCATTACAGGGTCACAGTGAGCTCCTTGCACCTCTGAGCACCAGTGACACTGAATCTTGTGACCCTAATCATTCTACAAACCATTCTTGTCTCTACGCTATTGTCATGAATCTCAACTCCTCCTCGCACCTTTTCTTATCTCTATCCACTTCTCTCACTTGTCCTTACCTTGTTTCTCTTTTTCTAGTTTTTTTCTTGTCTCCTTGCGTCTCCTTATCTTCCCCACTATTCTTTCTCCCTTTTCACTCTCCTCTACTTCTCCCTCAACCTGCCTCCTCTCTCTTCTAGTCTACATCCTACCATTCTCTCTTCCCTAAACTGTCTGATGTCCTTGGTTGTCATCTTTGTCTACCTATCTCCTTTTTTTGAAAATCTGTTTTATTCAAATTTTCAATTTGTTACATAAGAAGAACACAACTACAACCCCTACTCCCCCTGGATGAAAGCTCCTAGTCAGCAACTATGTGCAAAACGACTTAACTGCTGTACTAACAAATTTTGTTGAATATGAGATTAACCTATTGAACTAGTGCGCAGGTGTTGCCCTGATAGTCTTCTAAATGTCCCTTTCAATATTTGCCTCCCCTCTGGTTACCTATCACCTTTTGTTTGTTCTTATCGTCCTTCCTTCTTTTTTCCTTTTTCTCTCATTTCTATGTTTCACAGCCTTTTATTTTTCTCAGCAATTCTTGCTTATTCACATCTTCCTTTTTACTATCTCAATCCCATAGGTCATCCGCTCCACACTTGCCCGCTACATTCAAATCCCTGTTTCCCACATCTTCCCCTCCAAATCTTCTTCCATCCCCATCTTTCTATTATTTATGTCTTTCCTATTATTCAGCTTTCCTATCCTGCACCTTTCCTTTCTTTCCTGTCCCCGTTCCTATCTTTTCTCCTTTTCTTTACACTCCCATCTTTATCATCATTCTGCCCTTCCTACATTCTTTGTCGATCCAACGCTGGGACTTTTCTGTCTTTATTCTCTCTACTCTTTATCCCATTCTCACTGTACCTTTCTGTGTCCCTCCTTTATTTCCTTCCTCAATATCAGTCCTCCGTAGTTGCCCACTCCTCCTCCCAACTTCTTTCCATCCAGCTCTACTGCATTCCAACCGTCTGTTTTTCTTCTTTTCTATTGCCTTTTCATCTTATCTATCAACTTCCACTCTGTCCCCAGGTCCTATTTTTTTTCTTCCTCATGGCAAGCTTCTCCACAAACCCAGTGATTGAACATCTGGCCTGTGCACTCGAGGCGAGAACCCTTGTCACTGATGACCTCCCCCATTCTGAGTAGCCTCAGGCTCTTACGCGGCATGGTCCAGACTCATAAACCTCCTGACCCCAGGTTGCAGGCCTCCAACCATTGTAGGTATATGGGGCCTAGGTTGCAAGCCGGCTCCCATTGCCACAATGCATCTGTGGGTACCCTCAGCCTATGCAAGGCCTCAGAAGGTACCTCTAACCAAGTAACCCCCACTGTGCGCATATGCATGCCCTGCATTTTACCAGATGGAACACGTGTGCAGGAGTGCAAATCAGCCCCCCTCTTCACAGAGCTCTAACTCTATCCAATTCTGCTAAGGCTCCTTCACTGGGCCTTCCAGAACCCAGTGCTTATGTCCCCATTTACTCTGAGTTCTCCACAGTACTGACATGCTTCTTCCCTGCAATCACTGCAAGCCAATCTATAAGTCCTTCATACCCCTGCCCCTGTGCTGACATGCCCCTCTCTGACCCTCAGCCTTCCAAACTCTACCTCCAGTGCTGGGTCCTTCCCTCTAGTGAGAGCAGACTGATTCTCCAAACTCTAGTTCACATGGGTAAGGATTAATGTATGCCTGGCAACTCATTCTCATTTGCACTAACAGAAGCATATAGCCAAAAGCTAAACCTTGAGAAACTCTTACCTAAATCATTGGTGCTGAGTCTATCGACCTCAGATGAAAGGCTTATCTTACAACCCAAGCCCAAAAGTCTCCTTAATCCGGCTCACTATTCCAAGAATAGAGCTCTCCTCAACCTCCCCTATGGGGTTCTGGTGCTGCCACAAGACACTGAAACTCTTCCCAAGACCACGCATGTGAATCCTCTCCCTGCCCCCTCTATGATGCCCTTAAGTATGACTCCGAGGAATGGAGGAAAGATAGTGCATGAGCAAGATGCTGCTGGCTGTGGGAGAAAGGGGTAACCTAGCAGTTTGCAAACAGCTTTCATAACAATTCATAGGTCACTGTGCTATATTAGGATTGTAACTTATGAATTGCAAGTAATAAAAGGATATCTGTGACAAAAGCAGTAACCCACTTAGCTATCCACAAAAATACAGTTCTGTTTGCATGGTGCACTTTCTTTGCAGCAGGCATATTAACCCTTGGCGCTTCCTTCGATGTCAAAACAACCTCTAGACAAAGTTCTGATCTCTCTCTAGCAGGCACATTATTCACCAGTTATCTTAGCACTTTTACTGTTGCCTGAAAACTGTTGAACACACAGCACAACCCTAAAATCAGCCCTGCACTATAGGCATACTGAACTCACCTATTTGAAGGAGCTCTGGTATACGATAATAAATTAAATGGAGACTCAGTTAAAAAAAAGTATTTGCCAAGTCTTTAAACAAAATGATCTAGTTCAAGGCCTTTATTTCACCCTGCCCTGGATCGGCCACCATAAATGCTCCATTATTGAATTAATGGAAGGAGCTTCCCCTTTGTCTTTGGTGCGTGTCCTGGGCCTACTACAGTGCAGCCTGCCACACACAAAAGGGGATTTTTCACACCTGCCACACCTCCAAAGAAATGTCTTTTTATTATCCCTTTTGGTCCTGGAAATGGCCAGGGCGCTCCCAGAGACAGCCTGGGCATATGGAGAGGCAAGGCTACACGCACGTGCACACACGCAGCCTAAAGTCAACATAGGTCAAGACTAGTATGTACACGGCTGAGTCCAAACTGGGGTGGCATGGTGAGCAAAAGAACAATGGATTTAACCCAGATCTGTGACTGGAGGTGAGTCTTTGAAAAGTTTCAGCACTCCATCATTCATTTTGTTGTGAGGCTATTTAAACCTCCCTGCCATTCCTTAAACTACCCTTTTATTACATGTAAGTCAACACTAATGTAGGCCATAGGTAGCCCAAGAGAGCAGGTTGCTGTGTAATAAAAAGGGTGGACATCTACTTATAATTTTTACATGTCCTGATTGAAAATAACTCCCACATTTATTTTTCACTACTGTGAGGCCTACTCCACCAGTAGGATACCATTGGGGATTCCTTATTACATTTAATAAACTGTAATTCCTAATTGAGAAGATGTAGATATGTCATGTTTGTACTTTTGAAATTGTAATGATAAGCCCTCTTTAATTGGCGAGTCAGATTTTCATTACAAATTTGAAAATGCCACTTTCAGAAAACTGGCATTTTCTTGCCCTTCGTGTCTTGGATCACATGACTTGGATATAGCTGACAATTTGACTTTGTGAATTCCTCTCAGCCTGCAATACAGTAGAGAGATGAGGTGTTTCTAAATGGGCCATCTTCTGGCATGGATAGGGAGCAGATTGTCTTTTTCATGCCTGACAAGGACCCTGGTAAGTGGAGGAGTGTGGAGCCCATAACCTGCACGCTCACCACAGGAAGCTGCTTGCTGTTCTAGTCTTTCCGGCCTGCAACTTCCTATCATTGCACTATCCTTACCTGTTTCTGGCCTCCTTGCAGCATCGTGTTTCTATGTCAGTGTTTTAGTTGAGTCTGGCATCTCTTCGTGTTTTTTGGACATCAAGTACCCAATCTGGTTCTCCAGCTCACCTCAATGGTACTGGTGGAATACTTTTTCCCTTATAACCAGCAAGGATGAAAGAATCAACAAAGATAACTATGGACAGTATTGGGTAGTGCGCTGTATGCACTTATGTTTCGACCTTTAATACAAAAAGACAATTTACTCTCAGCCTGTCATACAGTAGAGAGATAAGGTTCATTTACATCCTAATAGCCTGTGCTCTGCCTTCACAAAAAGGGCTTAACTGCTCGAGCTTTCACTGCAGCCAGATTGGAGCCAGGGCAGGGAAGTCAGGTAGTCCCAAGCACTTCAAAAAACCTTTCCAGAAACTACTCCTACCTTCCAGAAGAAGGGGACCAGGATGTAAAAATAGGACCTTCAGACCCATTCTTCAGTTTGCTCTTAGACCTGTGGAACGACTCTCAGAGGACTGCCTTCTGAGCCACTGGGACAGAAAAGGCACCCACTATCCTGAACCTCCAGCTGGACCCAGCATGAGCATGTTCTGAACCCCAAGAGGTGTTCCATCAACACTGCATCCTTAGTTGTGGTACTAAATGTTCCTAGATGGCCATTTTCAAAAACATAGGACTTAGTCAACATTTGGCAAAAACTGCTTCGAGAAACAGGAGGAGAAAGGGACCAACCTGCATGCTTAGCCTGCCCGAGGTGCATCACTTGCCGGGTTGACCTTGTGGCTTCTCCTATGTTATTCTCTTCAGAAGCTAATACATTTCATGGGTACTTCGCTAAAGCAGTATTTGACCTCGTAGAATTGCCTTCGGCCACAGCCTTCTGCTTTGTCCAGCTATAGTTTTTGAATTTCATTTTGGTGACTTAGGGCCTGATTTAGAGTTTGGCTGATGGGTTGGTTCGTCTTAAACATGATGGATATCCCGACCACTATATCACAATTCCCATAGGTTATTGTAGGATCATAGTACGGTGGACAGGATATCCATCAAGTCTATGACGGAGTAACCCCATCCGCCAAACCCTATATCAGGCCCTTAGTTCGAATGTGGAAATCTTTACCATATATTTGACCCATGGCCATCCAACGATGACTCTCCCTCATTGCACAGCTCCTGCTGCCTTGCCCCCCTGAGCTTTGCCTTCTTTGACACTTTTCTTCAGAAATATTTCTAGGTCCAAAGGTAAGCACTGACCAGGCCCAAATATATTCTTGTATCCAAAGCATGCTCCATTGCAGAGGAACTTAACATTCAGATTTGCCCAGGTCTCACACGACTAGATGTAAGTGGCTGGCTCTTTTAGGGGCTACATTTAAATTAAAACTTTTTGAATTCATAACTTTGATACTACTAATTGTTTTTTTTTTCATTTTGCTGTCAAATAATTTAATAAAATGTACATTATTATTCTAAATTGGTTTAGGATTTTTCTTTGGTTGTATTTTCACTTTATTGTTGTCTGTGTGCTTCATACATACTTTACTCTCTATGTTAAGCATGACTGCTTTTGTGCCAAGCTATCAGAGGGCTAAGCATAGGGTAATTTGGTGACTTTTTGGGTTTCACTCTGCCATGAATTGTGCCTGTTGAATAAACACGCCTCACACTCCAGTCAATCAACAACCCAATTTCTCAAAGTTGGCAGAGCTCAATTTGTAGTGCATTTATTGAGAGAGGAAAACCAACTTCCACAGATTCAAAAGACTTAAGTATGTGAGACCCACTGACCCTTGTTGAATTTCTTTGCTAAAGATGCATTTTTAAAAGGTCTTTGCATTATATGTGTGTGATATACTTCTCAGAACTGGAAAATGAAGTCTTTTAAGTGGAGCTCTCACCTTTGGCAATTGTGTTAAAACACTTCCAGGTACCCATTAGATATGATTCCATTAATTCTACCTATTTTTCAAAGGCATAACACCACAAATATAATAATCAGTCATAACTCTCAATGTAATCTGAACCGTTCAAAGCTAGGTCAATAAGACATGTGTGTGAAGTTACTAGAAGCAAACAAGTAGGTATTTACATGTATCTTTCTCAATATACTGAACAAATGACAGATAATGGCTGGAAGAGAGTTCATTAACAGTGGGAAGGGCATCATGTGTCCATGTTGGGCCTTAGGGAAATTATGTGCACATGCATGAGCATAAGTGTAATGCTGTGTGGTATTCTAACTCTAGAATTCAAGGGTTCAGGAAATTTGGCGGGTAGACAGTTGCTAAGGAAGATTTCATGAGCGGCTGCAGTTCTTTAGTTATTCAGCTTGGCAATAAATCAGAAGTGGAACTTACCAGTAAGCTATGTTGTCATTACAATTTGCAACAAGGTGGCCTCTAGAACACGGGATGAGGCAAGCTCACAATCCCGTGAAATGCCAATGCTTGCTGGCATTTCTGTGCAGCCATTTTAAGGGGAGCCTCCTATTACAATGAGTTTAGTTTGCATGCTAAAATGGGTACCATACAAGGACCTTGCATGCACAGACATTTCTATACCCAGTAAAACCTCTCAACTGTTTAGTCTATTGTCAGCACTGCATGAGTCTTCTCAAAGACCACATTTTCATGTAGGACAGCTGCCTCATGTGCTATCTCTATACTACGCCTTCATGATTCATGAGCTAAATGGAATGCCCCAATGCATTCTTGACATCTTGACATACATCACAGGAGTGATGGCTTTAGGTCATTCTGCTTACCCCCTACATGCCACCATATTTATTTTCCATCTCTTTTTCTGTGTATTCCCCAATTAATCTATTGTGGCTCTGATGTTCGCAAATAGATCCATGTGTTTTTTTTTTTGTTTTTTTTTATGAAACTGTTGCGAACTTTCACTCACCAGTAGTCCATATTGCAATCACCTATTCGTGGCACAGTGTAAGGACTATTTTTACAGCTATAATATTACTTACATAATGTGCACAGAGGACTTTCTTTCATCCTTTTTAGGCACTTCTACCTGGTCCAGGAAAAACAGTTATGAAATGCTGGGAGTAGAGAGATAGTTCATGAGTTATATGTCTACAATTGAAGATGAGGAACAAATAAATAATAATCTCTTGTATACCATGGGATCTGATGGTCTCAGGATCTGCAATCAAATTGCAAAAACCCTTGCTTGACTGATGACCAATGTATTTTAAAATGCAATAGAAGATCTGGATTTATATCCTTTACCACCTGTGGGTATAGCTTTGGTGGACTGGTACAATTTTCACAGCGTAACAAAGTTAATATAGAGACCATTGATAACTATGTTGCTGCACTAAAAATGCTGTTCCTTGAAGATTTTGAACTTTACAACATAAACATATTTGTAACCAAATTATTACACATTCTAATAACACTTGCATTTAAGAAAAGTTATGACTAAATGGTGATTCCCTCTTGAAGGAGATTATAGCTATGTTCAGTGCTAGACTGAACATCCATGGTGTGGTATTCAACTAACTCTTTTGCCTTCATCCCTCCTGTTTGCTGAATGTATTTTTTGTGGCTTTAGGTCTGTGTGCACTTTACCACAGATAACAATTGGTAAAGTGTTTGTGCGCTGTCCTTCAAACATGGTAGAAAGGGACAACGCACAAATAGCACATTTAATTTACATGTCAGTCCCTATTAAATCATATTCCCAGTTCCCAGGCTCTATAAATTAAATGGTACTAGTGGGTCTGCAGCACCCCTTGTTCCACCACCTAAAGTGACACTTTAAAATGTGCCTCAGACCTGTCACAACAGCCCATAGTGCAGTTTTAAAATGACAATTTTAATGTGGCAAAATAATCATTCTAGCAGGCCTAAACCTTCATTTCTATTGCTCACAGGGCAGGTTACATTGTATTTAAAAATTAGGACATAACAACTTAAGTTTTACATGTCCTGGCAATGAAAAAACCCTAAAGTCATTTTTCACTGCTGTAAAGCATCGCTTCCACTGACTAACACTGGGTTAACTTTTTACATTTAATAAGTGATAACGTTGCAATGGGCAAAGGTACAGATATGCTCCCTCGTTTGCTGCTCATTTTTATAGGCTGAGACTCTACTGAGTTTCTTGAACTTCTCTTCATGAGCTTTGACTATTGAATTATTTAGCTAATATTTAATGCTGAAGCTTAATTCTTTTAACCGCTCTCTCAAATTTAGAACTTTTTATGGGTTTTTAAGACTAATACCTTTTTATACCCACTCCTTGAGCAGGGATTCTTTCCTCTATAGAATGTACTTCATGCATTTACTATGATTTATTGATTACTTATTTTTGATTATGGAGCAAGCTAATGATTGATAGTGATGAATCTATGTGATGAGTCTAATAAAGATGGATTACAAAAGGATTTGAGGGCAAGCGCTCATTATTTTTTAAAATTATTATTATTATTTTTTGTCCTCTTACACCTCAGATTCAAAACCCACTCCTTACTGTATTCCGGTGTACCATCTCATACATGGAGGTAGCTGATGCCAGGGCACTGGAAACTCTCTCACTTGTACCCTGAAGCTGAACCTGCCACCAGTGGAGGAGAGTAGAGTGGTGATTAATTGGTGGACACAGGCACAGACCTAATAGTTCAAAACAGTTCGCAGTTTACCTTTAAAGTCCCCTCCATTCCATCAACGGTGATCATATTTTTTCCTGTTTTTCTCTTGAGGTGCCGACTAACATGTCCAATTTCACTGATCGAAAGAGCTCATTTAGCCAATCTTTATGTGAGGCGGGACTACAGAAACCCAATGCCGACAGATTTCTCCCCTGGCCAGCAATATTGCATAAAACAATACCATCTTCACCATCCTACACTTTATTTCCTCATCTTCTATTATAACGAAATGTATTAAAGAGAGAGTCAACGAAACTACTTGTTTTAGAATACTTTAATTCATTTTGCACTTTTCTTCCCAAAAGCAGAAAACAGCTGGGCAATCCATGAACTTATGAACATCAGACGCACTCTTCCATCCACATTTTGGACAGCTCACCATTCCCTCCTTCCTCATCTTTGAAAGTTTAAAGGGGGAGTAGTTGGCTCTATGCAATGTAAAGAGGTGGCTCCTCCTCAGAGTAGCGGGCCTTACTGTACTGAACAACATACGCATGGATTATTGCCATCTATCTTGTAATCGTTCCAACAGCAATGACATGTCTTCTTCCCAAAGTTCCCCAGGTAGCTTAACATCATTGTCAAGTATCTCTGAGATTGCCCAATACCAACTGGAGATCTTGTAAGCATATACCATGTTTCTAATTAGCTAATCCTTCAGCAAGTTCCCTTGACCCAACATACTACGACACCTTTGTGTCCAACTACTCAACTGGATATAATTCAACCTAGAAAGTTTTACTCCGGTCATTACTGTTAGCTCTTCCCAGACCAGTGGGGAACCATCTCTGACCAAGTACCCCCAGTATTCAACCCCCCCTCCTGATAGGCAGCACTAGTACATCACCCAAACATTCAGGAGCTCCAGAGAGTCCCAGACCAGGGCCCATCAACTGTAATACTCCATCTTTACTGCTTGCAACACCTTATACCAGATCTTGACCATGTCCTGTAATACTTTAAGTTTCACTTTTTTAAAGAATTTGGGATTGCCGAATTTATACAAAAAATAATTTGCTGTGCCTTTCACTGAACCTACCATGGCTTTAAACATAACTACGATAGCTGAGGCACCCGGAGAGGAGAATAACATCCTAATATTCTTAAGATGAAATGCTCAAGCATAATATTGCAAGTCTGGAAGTGAGAGACACCCCTTTTCCCTCCTTCTGCCCAGCTTCTTCCATGCAATCCTTGGGCTCTTCTCAGCCCAAATGAAAGAAATTATATTTTGTTGAAATTTGTTCAATAACTTTTTGACCATTTGAAAAGGGATAGAATTACATATAAAATTCAATTTGAGTAAGTTTATCATCTTACCCAAATTGACTCTACCAATAATTGTGAGGGGGAGATGCAGCCAGCCACACATTAGCCTACTACACTCTACCAGTGATTTGTTTAGGTTAATCATAGCTATTTGTTCAATTTTCTGCATAATCCTTATACCTAAATACCTAATTGACTTCCTTGTCTGCCTCTGATCACCCTTCTGATTCCATGCCATTATCTCAGTTTTTCCAGTATTAACATAGAAACCAGAAGCCTTCCCAAAACCCTCTGCAATACTCAAAAGAGTTGGGAAGGCCATAGATAAATCTGACATGTACACCAGCAAGTCATTGGCATATAAGGAAACTTTTTTCTACCACCCCTTGCAGCAAAAGGGAGAGATTGTGGAGCTTTGCCTAATCTTATTATAGAGGGGCTCCAAATATAGATCGAACAGCAGGGGAGAGAGAGGACAGCCCTGTCTTGTACCTCTAGCAATCTCAAAGGGTACAGTTAATTTTCCATTCACCAGTACCTTTGCTGAAGGGGAATGATATATTGAACTGATGGCCCGGCAGAATTTTTCACCCAGCTTATGACCCTTAAGAATTGTATTCAGATAGTTCCAGTTGACCCTATCAAACAGCTAGGGGGGTCCTGAAACATTGTAGCCATATCTATAGGCCCTATTCTATTAAACGTTAGTTCATGAAAATATATTTTTCTGATAAAACCACTCTGATCTGGATGTATCAAATCACTTATTTCTCCACTCAAGCTATCTGCTAGAATTTTTGCGAACAGCTTGTAATCACTGTTTAGCAAAGATATTGGTCTACAGGATTCACATCGACAAAGGCTTTTCCCTAGGTTTAGAATGAGTGAAATAATTGCTTCATTCCACAAAGCCGTCAGCAGTATACATTCATCAAAAATTTCTGACAAAAGTTGTGAAATTTCTGGGACAATAGTTTCCCCCAATGCTTTAGACAACTCAACAGAAATACCATCTAGCCCATCTACTCCCCCCCCAGTCTCCTTCAAAACCTCTCTTAACTCTGCCTAAGAAATAGGTTCATTCAGGGCAGTCCGCTTCTCCTGTCCCAGGCAAGGAAGGGGATCAGCTATTCCTTAATCACTTCCTCACCCACTTCCATCTCCTCTGTATAGAGCTGAGAGAAGAACCTCTTAAAGGTAGCTTCTATATCTTCTGGGAGGTCAGCCTAACCCTGACTGATCAGCCTCGATCTCTTTAATATGGTTTCTCACTCGTTCGCCCTTAGATTTCCAGGCTAACAATTTCCCCACACCTTACCCGCACTCGAAATGGGCGACTCTACTCGCTTGCCATTTTTCTGCAATCCTGGCTTGCAGTACATTCTCCAGCTGCTGTTTTAACTGGTATATTCTATGATCTAATGCCTGCTTGTCCCTTCATTTAATACACAAGCTGTTACAAAGTGATATCTCCTGCTCTATATGATTTAGTTCATCCTTATATTGCTTATTGCTGTGACTGGTCAGGCTCACAATCTTCCCTCTGATTACTGCTTTAAAAGTGTTCCAAACAGTGATTGCAGAGGCAGACACCACATTAATCTTAAAGAAGTCCTCTGTTTCCTTAAAAAGTTTGCTTATAACCACCTCATCTAATAATAGCATACGGTCAAAAGCCTACCTTCTCCCGCATACTTCCTGGGGCAGACTAATTATCAACATAACAGTTGCATGGTCTGATAGATGAGCTGTTGAATATTTAATATGATCCATTAAACCACATACTTGTTGATCTATTAAGAAATAGTTAATCCTAGAAGCATGGAAGAACTTTTTATTGTAAAACGAGAATCCCTGTTTTCCCCCAGGTCTCTGCCTCCACAGGTCGCACAACCCAAACTCATTTATCATCCCCTTAAGATATTGCTGAGATTTAGGGGGGCCTATCAATCTGTAGTTTACTGATCTATTCAAATTGTTGTCTAAAACCACATTAAAGTCCCCGCCCATTATAACCAGATCAGGAAACTCTATTAGATGAGCGAAGACCTGCAAGTGGTTCTATATCATCACAATTAGGCCACAGAAACTTGACTAATGTAAATCTCCTATCTCCAATTTGTAATTTGGCTATAATCCATCTGCCCAGTCTATCGGAAGCCACCTCCAGAAGGGTTGCATTCAGTTGGTGTTTAACTAGGATCGCAAACCCTTTAGTATTAAAGTTATGTTCTGAGCTTGCCAAGCATTGTATCTGTTTCTGTGATCTGAATAGGGTTATACTTTCTTCCTTGGTTAAATGTGTCTCTTGCAAGATAATTACATGAGCTGAAGAATCCTTTAAGAACTGCAAGATCTTACTAGTCCTCCCTTTGGCCCGTAGGCTATTAATATTCCAAGACATAATTTGAATTGATCTGCTGTTGTCTTTGCTTCTGGTTCTCCTTTTCCCTCATGCTCCCCACCCTGTGACCACCTACTCCCCTCCAACGTGCATTATACCATGATTCCCCCCTCCCTGGAGCACCCCCCTCTTGTAATGGGCTCACCGTCCCAATTTTAGAGTGCCTTTGGCCCCCCCCCCACCCGGCTGGTAAGCCTGCGTATGTCTGCGTACACAAGAACCCTCAATCTGCAACATTCCCCGGCCAACAACTCATCTGCTGCTGTAGGATCTTTAATGGTAAGCATTCTATTACTGTGCGTTACCCAAAGGTATGCTGGAAATTTGAGCTGGGCCACTGCTCCTTGGCCTTTAAACTCCTCTAGACGTCTTCTCAGCTCCCATTGCTTATTCAATGTTGTCCTAGATAAATCCAGTCTAATTTCAAATGAAAAGTCTTCCCCTCTCAGGGATTTCAATGTTAACGCATTTGTCAAAAAATCTTTTCTTGCAAGAGGTTTGTTTGAAAATTCAGCATAATTTTTCATGGTTTTGTTTGGTTTGATTCCTCCTAAAAGGGTCTCTGTGGATCCTCTGAATATCCTTCACCAATTCCTCCTTACTTTCTTCCACTGGGAGTACCTTCTTGATCAGGGAGGCTATAAAGACTTTGAGATCATCTCCCTCCACCCCTTCTGGCACATTCAGGATTCTCAAGTTATTCCTTCTAGAGAGATTTTCCAACTGCTCCAGTCTCCCCTGCAACTCTCTCTCACTCTCTTTTAACTGAAAGATGTCCTCTTTGTTCTTACTCATCTTCTCTCTCATAGCACCCACCACCTCCTCCAGTTCTTGAGTTCTAATTGTCAGGAGGTTGGATTTCTTTTTCGAGAGAGTCACGGGCTGCTCTTATTTCACCTTGACTCACCTCTGAGACTGCACAACCCTTCTTGATATTTTTAGAAAGTGCTAAAAACATAGTTTTCTTTGAGATATTCACAGCTGAGGTGGAAGAGGACTGGTTGACCTGCTGGGCCAGGGAGGTCACCAAGGTTTCAGGCAATTCTGGGCTACAGGAGCTAATGCCATGGAAATATCTGCCATAAGTTGGTTAGGTAGACTACCCTCGCAGGCACTAGCTCCCCTCTCCCCATCTTCCATACTTTGTGTAACAGAAGGGCTTAACCCTAGATCGAGCTCCATTGAACTTGTGGAGCGATTACTCAGAACTAATGGTAAAGCCTTTAAATATGCTGTACTGGGCTTATGCTTTAATTGTTCATTTTTAGGGTGCTCCACACTTCCCTACTGCCCGAAGTCCCTGGTAGCCTGTCCTGATTTTTCCACTTCACCGCTTCCCACACCTTTTCATTAGTTTTTCTGGTTATTTTGTCCACTTTCTCTCTTTTGCGCCCCCTTGGCTCCTTTCCTGAAGGCCAGATAGGCAGCCCCCTTGGATGCTTCCTTACCGCACTATCCACAACTCCTCCCACCTCCTCTGCAACTCTGTAGCCCCTGAATCCTCCGCCTCCAGCAGCCTCTCAGCAGCAAGTTTGACTGCTGCTCTGCCCAAAACTCCCTCCGTTCTCCTCATTCGTGGCCAGCACTCTACACATCGGCATGCTGGCAACCGCTGCCTCGGGGAGAATAATAGCGATAACACGCTCTGGTCCGGGGGCGCCCAGGTACACGCTCTAGCGAGCGGGAGCCACGCGACCCACCATATTCCCGCCATCTTCCCAAGGAATCATTCTCATGAAAATAGACTAGAGAATGTGATGCACAGCTCCTGATTAATCTCAGCAAATGTCAAAAATCCACTGACCCATGAAGAACAGTGGGGATTTGTCACTGATGAATGATAAATTAATCTTGTAAACTGATAACATAACTGAGGTCCCCACTCCAGCAATGATTATGCCCAAATGAATTGTAATCGTAATCCTCTTTAATTGTTGGATTTTAATTCTTCATTATCTAAATGTCACTGAATGAAGGTGAGCATTTTCTTGTCGAACCGTCTGTGCCTTCTGCCAGTGTCCTGCATCACATGACTATGAATGGCTCTGCTGTTGGTGTTTGTGTATTGCTTCTAGACAGTAACACCTAAAGAACATAGGAGTGGACTTGATTGGCCATCAGAGCTCCAGATGCCTCCATGCAACTGTCCAGCTGACCTGCAACTGGGCCTGCCTGACCCTGCTGCTGACCTCTGCTGGAGTGAGCCCTGATACCAAAGAGGAGTCCCCAACTCAGGTGCTGAACCATTGGCATGCATTAGTGGAAGATCTTCCTTCATGAAAAGGTGAAAATCCTGAAGTTTGTGCTTTTTGTGACTGCAAACAAACCCATTTGAGCACATATTAATTCAGTGACTTTTGTGTTCACTATGACACGCATTGTAGTTGTTACCTGAATGGGGCATCTGCTTCTTTCAACCAATAATCCAATTTCTTACAGTCAACAGAAATAGTTCTCAATGAGCTGTGTCAAGGCGGCACTGTCAAATTCAATTAATAAGTATTAGGTTTTCAAACTTTCTCAGTGGAAATCTTTTTTGGAGAAGAGTGATGATTGGGTTTTGAGTACTAGTTGTGTTCAGTTAAGTCTAGATCCATCTACAAGACACAAACCCATTTGTAAAATATTAATTGGGGATGTTTATATTGAAATTGTAACATATTTCAGCTCACCATACACTATTGCATTGTTGAACAGATTTGAAACATACATTTATTGGGTCAGAATTATTAGCTCCTGACATAAAGCCTGTATGTTTTAAAGGTGAACTCATTTCCGTACCGGGGTACAGGGAATTGATAATAAGTATTAGGTTTTCAAACTTTCTCAGTGGAAATCTTTTTTGGAGAAGAGTGATGATTGGGTTTTGAGTACTAGTTGTGTTCAGTTAAGTCTAGATCCATCTACAAGACACAAACCCATTTGTAAAATATTAATTGGGGATGTTTATATTGAAATTGTAACATATTTCAGCTCACCATACACTATTGCATTGTTGAACAGATTTGAAACATAAATTTATTGGGTCAGAGTTATTAGCTCCTGACATAAAGCCTGTATGTTTTAAAGGTGAACTCATTTCCATACCAGGGTACAGGGAATTGACTTTCAAATTGAAGTGTAGACTGGGGTTTGGAAAGTTAACCATTGCAGAGAAAGTACCTTCTTCTGTGGGGTGGCAGGCGTACTGGGTATTTCTTTAAACCCATATAGTCTAGAAGTAGTCTTGATCACTGGTAGAATAATGGTTTTTAAGAGAATAATTTGCAAAGAGTTTTCCTATGCATGTTTCAATGGGGTGAGGTGCTTGGAAGGAATCTCCCACATAATAATACTTAAGGAAGGTGTGGTTCCTGTTTCTCAGAAACTGAGGAGTATCCCTTTGAGTACCAATGGTAAAAGATAAGGTGAACTGGACATGCTACAGAAACATGGAGGCAGATTTAAGAGCCCCTGGTGCCTCCTTGCGCCACATTACCACAATGTATTTTAAACTAATGTGCTCCAACAAGGCCAAAACCACCACACTGAATTTAGAAAGTGGTGCAATACCTGCATTGTGCCACTTTGTAATCCTTTGCGTTACATTATGCCTGCACCAAGCATAAAATATGCAAAGGGGGACTGAAAAAATTGTGCAGAGAATTCTAAGAGATTTCTTTGCACCATTTTTTGGCACTTTTAATTCCCACTGAGACCAGCATTAGAAGGAGGCATGCCATTGTTTACAATGGGTCTCAATGGGCTTTGCAGGATTAGTGTCAACTTTTTTACGCTAATCATGCAAAAGCTCTGAACTAGTGAAGTTTGTCTATATGCCTTTTAGATTTGCCTCCTGTGCAGCTGTCTTTCATAGGTTAATGTATCAGTCTTTTAGAAAATGTGAGGGCATTCTGTTTTTTCTAGGATGGCACCTTTACCATAGGGAAGTCACTAGTGGAACATGATGAAACATTAAAGAAGGTTTTGAGTGAGTTGGAAAGATTGACTGTGTAATTCATTGAAAGCATCTTTGCTGTACAAACACTTACCCATTAGGGACATAAAATCAGTGGAGTTGGAATTTTACATAAAAGTGGGTTGTGGAGGCAATTAGGATGCACCTTCACCAATGTGTAAAGATAATGTCAGGTCTTTTGTCAGTTGAAATTAATTTTACTTTAACATTGAGGGGATACTTCCAGGAAAATGTTTGAGTTGCAACACCTGTTTAATATAAAAAAAAAAACAGTTAATATGGAATAAAAACCTACAGAGAATTTTTGCACTATCAAGGGTTGCATTTCCTTGTTGACACTGCTACAAGGTGTTGATCCTGGTGTCAAATCAATTGAAACCATTGTTGTGACTAAGAAAGAGCTGGGAAATGTGCTGTCACAAAGGGGCCTAAATGGAAATTAGGTCACTTTTTCATTTGTTTCACAATGTTTATCTCCTACTGGAAAGTCCTACTCTTTTATTGGACAAGGCATGTGTATAGATGAGACAGGACACTTTTGGCAGCTTTAGTGGAATTAAGAACTTACATTTCAAACTGACCTTAAACCTCTCATGAAATAGCTGACCACAAGGGAAATTCTTAAAGTCAGCTTGCATATTGCTAGGATGTCAGTCAGATTGACAATTATATAGTTCACCATGAACTTGATGTTAGGAACTGTGTAGCTTATTGTTAGACCTGACAGCCTTAGTGTGGTCACCCCTAACTTTTTGCCTGCCTCCCTCCACTTTTTGGACACTGTTTTTGCTGGCTTTTAGACTCTGCGCACTTTACCACTGCTAACCAGTGCTAAAGTGCATATGCTCTCTCCCTTAAAACATGGTAACCTTGAATCATACCTGATTGGACTATTAATTTACTTATAAGTCCCTATTAATGTGCACTCTATGTGCATGGGGCTGGTAGATTAAATGCTACTAGTGGGCCTGCAGCACTGGTTGTGCCACCCACTTAAGTAGCCCCTTTCCCTTGTCTCAGGCCTGCCATTGCAAGGCCTGTGTGTGCAGTTTCACTGTCACCTCGACTTGGCATTAAAAAGTACTTGCCAAGCCTAAACCACCCCTTTCTCCACATATAAGTCACCTCTAATGTGTGCCCTAGGTAACCCCTGGAGCAGGGTGCTGTGTGGGTGAAAGGCAGGACATGTACCTGTGTAGTTTACATGTCCTGGTAGTGTAAAACTCCTAAATTCGTTTTTGCACTACTGTGAGGCCTGCTCCCTTCATAGGCTAACATTGGGGCTGCCCTCATACAGTATTGAAGTGGTAGCTGCTGATCTGAAAGGAGTAGGAAGGTCATATTTAGTATGGCCAGAATGGTAATATAAAATCCTGCTGACTGGTGAAGTTGGACTTAATATTACTATTCTAGAAATGCCACTTTTAGAAAGTGAGCATTTCTTTGCACTTAAATCTTTCTGTGCCTTACAATCCACGTCTGGCTGGGCTTAGTTGACAGCTCCTTGTGCATTCACTCAGACACACCTCAAACACAGGGTACTCAGCCTCACTTGCATACATCTGCATTTTGAATGGGTCTTCCTGGGCTGGGAGGGTGGAGGGCCAGCCACACCCCCTACTGGGACCCTGGCAGACAGGATTGAACTGAAAGGGGACCTGGTGCACTTCTTAGCCACTCTTTGAAGTCTCCCCCACTTCAAAGGCACATTTGGGTATAAAACAGGGCCTCTGCCCTACCTCATCAGACACTTGCTGCAGAAGAAACCTGAACCAGAAACTACATCCTGCCAAGAAGAACTGCCTGGCTGCTCAAAGGACTCACCTGTCTGCTTTCTACAAAGGACTGCTGCTTTGCTGTTGGTCTGCTGCCTTGCTGAACTCTTGTCTGGCTGTGAAAGTGCTCTCCAAGGGCTTGGATAGAGCTTGCCTCCTGTTCCCTGAAGTCTCAGGACCAAAAAGACTTCTCTTTTTCACTTGGACGCTCCGTGCACAGAAATTTTCGACGCACAGCTTGTTCCGCGGCGAGAAAAACGCCGCACACCAACGCTGATCGACGTGACGCCTTCGGGTCGACCAGAACTTCGATGCACGGCTTCGCAAGGACAACGGCGTCCGACCTCCAGAGGAGAAATCGACGCGACGCCTGCAGTGAGATCGAAATTTCAACGCGCAGCCCCGCAGAACTACGCACAGCCGGAAAACAAGCAGGAAAATCCCCGCACAGATCCGGGACATCTGGTAATCCCCGCGATCCACAGAAAGAGACTGTCCACGCGCCGGAAAATGACGCACGACTTCCCCGCGGGAAAAATAACGACGCAAGTCCGTGTGTGCTGGGGAGAAATCAACGCTCACACCCTTTTTCCACGTATCTCTTCTTCTGTGGCCCTCTGAGGAGATTTTCCACTCCAAACCAGGTACTTTGTGCTTGAAAGAGACTTTGTTTGCTTTTAAAAGACTTAAGACACTTTATATCACTTTTCAGTGATATCTCTACAAATTCACATTGCAACTTTATTCGTTTTGACCTACAATTATCCTGATAAATATTATATATTTTTCTAAACACTGTGTGGTGTATTTTTGTGGTGCTATATGGTGGTATTGTATGATTTATTTCACAAATACTTTACACATTGCCTTCTAAGTTAAGCCTGACTGCTCGTGCCAAGCTACCAGAGGGTGGGCACAGGATAATCTTGGATTGTGTGGGACTTACCCTGACTAGAGTGAGGGCTTTTGCTTGGACAGGGGGTAACCTGACTGCCAACCAAAAACCCCATTTCTAACACTTATTATTTAAGCAGAGCTGCTATTCTGTTTAAGGAGAGTACTAAATGATTGGGAAGAGTGTGCATGGTGGGTGTACATTGGGTGGAATGGAGCACAATCTCCAGTGAAGAGTGACTGGAAATTATAGAACTTAATTGGTTTTAATGAACATGAGAAGGTTCATGAGGCAATTGTTGTCCTGACAAGCAGTACCTTGGCAATGACTTTCAAAGTGTCCGGGAAATTAGGGTGTTGTTAATTGAGGGAATGTTAGAAATGGGTTCTTTGGTTGGCAGTCAGGTTACCCCCTATCTAAGCAAGGACCCTCACTGTAGTCAGGGTAAGTCACACACAATCCAAATGATCCTGTGCCCACCCTCTGGTAGCTTGGCACTGAGCAGTCAGGCTTAACTTAGAAGGCAATGTGTAAAGTATTTGTTCAATAAATCATACAATAACACCATATAGCACCACAAAACTACACCACACACTGTTTAGAAAAATATATAATATTTACCTGGTAAGATGACGGTCAAAACGACTAAAATGCAATAAGTATATGTTCAGATATCACTGTAAAAGTGATATAAAGGGCCTCATTACAACTTCTCCGGTCTTACAAAAAGTCAGACGAAGCTGCAGGCGCCACTATACTGCCAGTGCTGGCAGTATTTGTGGCTCCCTATTATGACTTTTCTGCTGGGCCAGCGGATGGAAACAGAATTTCCGTCCACTGGCCCACGGGAAAAGTCACATCAACATTGCAGCCAGCTCATAATAGAGCTGGTGGCAATGTTGATGTGCAGCACCCGTTGTGCATTTCACTGCTCTAAATTTGGGCAGTGAAATGCGTAATGGGGTTCTGCCTGGGAGCCCCTGCACTGCCCATGACAATTGCATGGGCCCCCAGGGGCACCCTGAGTCCCCCTTACCGCCAGCCTTTCCATGGTGGTGTTTACCGCCATGGACAGGCTGGTAGTTGGGGACTCATAATCCCCAGGGCAGCGGTGCTTGCCCTGGGGATTATGACCATCTGGTGGAAGCCTGGCGGTCAGTTGCAGGGGCCGGCCGGCGGTATGGCCGTAGCTAACGCACCATGGTCACCATACACTGGCGGTGTTACCACCAATGTACCGCCGGCCGCCAATGTCGTATTGAGGCCCAAAGTGTCTTAAGTCTTTTAAAAGCAAACAAAGTCTCTTTCAAGCAGCAAGTACCTGGTTTGCGTGAAAAATCTCTGCAAAGAACCTCAGAGAAGGAGATGCCTGTAAACAAAAGGGTGTGCCTCGATTTTTCTGGCTGCACGCGTCGATGCGTCGATTTCCGGTGCTCGGTTATGGATCCTCTTCGGGTGGCGGGCTTTTCAGACGCCCTGGGGATGATGTGTGGATTTCCTGCGGTGGCAGGAAGAAGTCACAGGAGCTGCATCGATTCAGTGGGCGTTGCGTGAAATTTTCTACTGAGTGGCAGGTGCTGCATTGATTCCTCTCTGCAAGTCGAGCTGTGTCGTTCCGGCTCGGTTATGCTTTGATTCAGTGGGCCTTGCGTCGAATTTCCGGTCGCCACGCTGGCGCTGTGTTGATCTTCTTGTTGCCAAGTTAGGCTGCGTCGTTCTGGTTTGGCGTGCAGTGGAATTTTCACTGCAGTGCAGGCTGTGCGTCGTTTCTGGCAGGCTGTGCGTCAAATTTTGCCGCACAAGGAGTCCTTCTTGAAGAGATGAAGTCTTTTTGGTCCTCAGACTTCAGGGAACAGGAGGCAAGCTCTGTCCAAGCACTTGGAGAGCACTTCTTCACCACAGCGGGAGACCAGCAAGGCAGCAGGGCAGCAGTCGATCACAGAAAACAGACAGGTGAGTCCTTTGTGCAGCAAGGCAGTTCTTCTTGGTACTGGTTCAGGTTTCTTCTCCAGGAAGTGTCTGAGTTGGTAGGGGCAGAGGCCCTGTTTAAATACCTAAATGTGCCTTTGAAGTGGGGGAGACTTCAAATTGTGGCTTAGAAGTCCACAAGGTCCCCTTTCAGTTCAATCCTATCTGCCAGGGTCCCAGTAGGGGGTGTGGCAGCCCTTTGTGTGAGGGCAGGCTACTGTCCTTTGACATACAAGTGTCTGACCCTCCACCCTCCCAGCCCAGGAAGACCCCTTCAAAATGCAGATGAATGCAAGTCAGTCTGAGTGTCCTGTGTTTGGGGTGTGTCTGAGTGAATGCACAAGGGCGCTGTCAACTAAGCCCAGTCAGACATGGATTGTAAGGCACAGAAAGATTTAAGTGCAGAGAAATGCTCACTTTCTAAAAGTGGCATTTATAAAATAGTAATATTAAATCCAACTTTACCAGTCAGCAGGATTTTGTATCACCATTCTAGCCATACTAAATATGACCTTCCTACTCTTTTCAGATCAGCAGCTACCATTCAAACAATGTAGGAGGGCAGCCCCAATGTTAGCCTATTAAGGTAGGAGGCCTCACAGCAGTGTAAAAACAAATGTAGGAGTTTTTACACTACCACGAAATGTAAACTACACAGGTACATGTCCTGCCTTTTGCCTACACAGCACCCTGCCCTATGGGTTACCTAGGGCATACATTAGGGGTGTCTTATATGTAGAAAAAGGGGAGTTTTAGGCTTGGCAAGTACTTTTAATTGCTAAGTCAAATTGGCAGTGAAAATGCACACAGAGGCCTTGCAATGGCAGGCCTACGACAATGTTAAGGGGCTACTTAGGTGGGTGGCACCATCAGTGCTGCAGGCCCACTAGTAGAATTTAATCTACAGGCCCTGGACACATATAGTGTACTGTACTAGGGACTTATAAGTAAATTAAACAGTCCAATTGGGTATGAGCCAATCTTACCATGTTTAAAGGGAGAGAGTATATGCACTTTAGCACTGCTTAGCATTGGTAAAGTGTCCATAGTCATAAAACCAGCAAAAACAGTATCCAAAAAATGGAGGTAGGCAGGCAAAAAGTTAGGGGTGACCACCCTAAGGCTGTCAGGTCTAACAGGGAGGCATGATGATTTCTCCTTCTGAACTAAAAGAATGTATTCTGAATATTAATCAATAAGAACATTAAGGAATAGTAGAAAACAAAAGAATCATGGAGCAATTTTGGTGACCAGGTGTGGATTTGGCTATTGAAATGTTTGTAAGAGACTGTTATGAGTGACCTGGTGCAGACAAATCCCTAGGTACTTTTTATCCTCCTTTAACTCCTATTCTGTGTCCTACGTCACCAGAAGAAACTTTATTGGTTGATGTTTTAGGCCCAATTTCTGATGGTAAAGAAGGTCCCAACTATATTATTGCGTTGTTGAATTGGTTTTCTAAATGGCTTGCAGCCTGTGAGGCCAAGAGGGCTAATTCCGAGACTGTAAGGAAATTCAATGGCAGTGTTTTTTCAGAGAAAATGTCTTACAAAGTCTATTTTAAGTGATAATGGTATTCTGTTCCAGTCCAGCATTTTGGAAAATCTCTTTTCACATAACAGCATAACACACAAGTTCACTTATCTTCACCATTGGGTGTGGCTCAGTGCAACGGAACACTTTAATAGGGTGAATATGACTGCTGTGTAGATGGTGTTGAGGAATAGAAAAGACAGGGAGGTAGCAGTGGGGAGGGTAAATTGGGCTTAGTTTACTACCCCAATAGTTACAGATTTAAGACCTTTTAAGATTTTAGGCGGGAGAGAGCCTTTCATTAAAGACGATCTAGACATGATTTCACCCTGCAAATAACAGGATGGGTCATAGGATAGTTTTGCCTTCCTTTTGTTTTGAATGGCATGAGCAAGCAAGTATCACCATAATATCCAGATTTGTTATCAAATAAATGATAACATTAGGCTGGTTGAAATATAAATGATGCTTCAGTAAATTTCATAATTAAACTTCTCATAATTTTGTTTTGATCATGCTAAATAATTACCATGAATGGCATAGTTCATGCTAAAAATGTACCACAAATGCACAGAAAAAAACAGAACGTTTGTAGCTGTTGTTCACTGTGCTCTTGTTGAAATGCATCCTACCACCAAAAACTGAAGGGGTGATGCTTTTTGTGCTAATATAGTGTGCAAAATAATGGATTTTCATTTTATGTAACTATCCATAATTTTGCCTGACTTTGATGTAATTTCACATAATTACCTGAAAGCATATTACCTGAATTTTTTTTTAAAAACCTTATGTATAAATACTGATGATAAACTTGTATCTTGTGCACATTTCAGAAATAAATTCTACATTTTTCAACATGCCTCCTTTTCTTTTTAGAAAATATTCTGGTCTTCGATATGTAAACTCAATTTTTGGGTCGGTATTTTTGACATGATATTTGAGAGTCACCATATTTTTGTAGACCATATCATGTCATGCAATCATGCATATCTAGAGTTGAGAAATAACATGTTTAAAGTACAACCAGGGAGCTACTCTTGCCCCTCCGTCTAACACACATTCTGCAAACACAGCAACAACTTGCACGTTCCCTTTTCTGCACAGATTGCATCACCCTACATGTGTAATTTGGGTGTAAGCTCATATAAGTGTAGAAAGCATAAGAACAATCTGTTGTGAATTGACAACACTTGGGCTGTTGGGGCTGCATTTAAAAAAAAATTGCTATAAAACTACGATTATTTACCACAAAGTAATTAAATGTTGTCAATTTTTGTTCTACGGTCAACAACCATCACAATGTTTTTTTTCAATCATGACAGGCAGCTTCTGACCAACTATACTTGATTTGTAAAATCAGCAATGAATTAAGGCAGCCCCCATCACTAACCCCACTTTTCACAATCCTAATAGGTTCTCCACATGATGGGGTGTGCCTCCTCATTATTCTCAAAGGCCACAGCATACCCTCTGTGCATGGCTGGAACAAATAGAACACCAAACGCTAATCCAAAGCCCCTGCAGTGTAAAGAAAGGTCTGTGGCAGTTCCCCACACTCCTCCAAGCAGTGCAATGTAAAGCTGGCCCTCCAGCCTTAAAAATTATAATGTGGGATCATGCAATAGTTTCTCATGTAAAAATTGGGGAAATTGGGTTGTTGGTTGACTCAGGTGTTAACATTGCTCAAGCAACAGCCAGAATCCCTGTCAGGGTAAACTACAAATGTCACTTAATTAACCTGTGCATACTCCTCTGGTAGGTTGGTACAAAAGCAGTCAGGCTTAATTTAGAGGCAATGTGTAAACATTTATGCAGCACATAATCCTAGCCAATTTAGAACAATAGCGTAATTGTAATAAATTATTTGACTTCAAAATAAAAAGATTCCAATCAGAGGAGCTAGAGTTATTAATTTTTAAAGTTTAAATAAAAACTAGTACATGAAAAATCAAAGCGCCAATCTCAAACATGCAGTCACATAAGCCCTGGTCAAAATCGAAAAATATAGTCAGCTGCGATGGAGCGCGAATCATGAACAAGAGGACTGGTTCTAGTTGATGCTTACCATCGGACTTTGAATGAATGTCAAGAAAAATCATCTAAGATGGTAACGTTTAGTGGGGAAAGACTGCAGGTGGTGTTGAGGAGGAGGCATTGTTGCCAATGTGTTGCTACAAGAATTTGTAGTGAAAATGTTCATGTTCAGACTTTTTTGGAAGTGGAAAATCTCCAGCAGGAAGGATGTAAAGGTGGCTGTAGCTAACAAGGGCTCCATGACTGCAAAGAAGCGCTGAACAGGATTTGTTCCTGCACAGAAGAATCTAAAGGGAGCTGCTGTGAAGTCCGGCTATCTGGTGAATCACCTTGGGTTGGTGAACAAAAATGTGGTCCTCGTCTCCTCTCGGATCTCAGGGCAGTTTTTAGCCAAAAATGTTCTGAATCTTCAAACCTGCTAGAAGGGTTGGGACTAACTCGGGCTGTGTCCAGGTGTAGGTTCAAGATGATTAGAGTCTTTTATGGCGGCCCCACTACTACAGCTGCGGCGGTCTGACCTCCACCGCGGGTCTGGCGGTCTTTGGACCGCCATACACGTAATCGCGTCAATTTTTTTTTCAATTCGTTTTCCTTATTAATCATTTTCCAGGTCCTATTTTGTAATTACTAATCATTTTTGTTCATAAAATGTTTATGTTTTACAACTGGTAATATTGCAGTCCATGCCCCTACTTACTAAGGTCACGTGGACAAACGTAATTTTAAGGCTCTGGCAAACACGTGGCCGTCATTATAGTCTGCAACATAATACAAATATTTGCTGAAATAAATTCTTACGCACTATTACATGCATTCTCTAATAAATATTCAACTTGTGACAAGCAAGAGACACAGGTTGCAATCGGATATTGCCTATCTCATTGTTGGACGGACATCCAGCCCTTGGAGTAATGGTCTCTCTTCGGAGCCTCTGGTGGTGTTTAGCCAGTTCGCAGCCTACCCATTGGCGAAGTGTGTGATGGCTGTGTTGTGTATGGTGAACAATATAGCGTGTATGTCTCCGGTCTCAGCCGTTCACCTGTGATTTGAGAGCATGTAACAGCCTGATTTGATCAGTGTTACATGCTAAACAAAACGTCAACTGATTGCTGGATCCGTTCAGTTGACTGTGAAAGGGCTCCCATTTCGCCATTACAGTTAGCACTTAGCAGTGATTGTCACGTAAATTGACACTTATTAATTGATAGTTCCGTCTTTTCCTTTGTAACTGCGAATTTCAGATTGAGTAGGGAAAGTATCTATACAAAGTCACACGCTATGTTTCAAACCAGAGTTGTAATCAAGCATGAATGCAAACACTCGGAACATTGCTCCTTTTAAATAAGCGCAAGAGTCGTTTTAAGTATTTACATTTATCAGTATCCCACGCTGATTGTTGAGATGCACCATTGCCTCCAGTTTACAAAGCATGATACTTCAGTGAAATCCTCGACACAAAAGAGCATGTTCGAATCAAGTAGTCGAATACAACATCCTATAGATCTGATCGGGGAAGTCATCCAAGCACCAGCAAAATGACTATTCAATATGAAAGGCTGTCTAAGAAAGGATTCTCTCCACTGAAGTCTGCTTTGCCTCTATTTGTCTGAGCAATGCTGTTCTGGAAATGCACCACTTGGAAGAGAAAGATGTTGGAGAAGAGAGGCTGGTTTCTATTTAATTTACATGTGCTTCTGTGCTAAGGGCCAATTATCTGCTTTAGTTACTGTAAACATATCATTTGGAACACGCGGCGTGAAGCTTCGCTACATTCCTGCGAGTTCACTGAGCTCCCTTGTGAATATACAAAATGCCCTCTTCTTGACGTGCAGTCTATTGATAAGCCAATTCTTCCCATTTAAATTACTGTTACTTATGGAAGCATAACACATTTTGACCAAAGCTGTACAAATTCAAGGAAAGAATAGCAGATAAAATATAATAATGTCTGGCTATTTTAATAATGTGGTAAACTATTCTCATAGCCCTGCCCAGACATTTAGGGCCAGATGTAGGTAGGAAAAAATTAGCGACTCGCAATTTGCGAGCATGTGCGACTCGCAAATTGCGTGTCGCTAACTGCAATGCAGGTAGAAAGTGCGCGGACAAATTGCTACTCGCACCCGGAGTCGCATCGCAGATAGCGAGTCCGCTGTTTGCGAGGTCGCTTTTTGCGACCGCGCAAAAAACGGACTCGCAAATTGAAAGCAGGTGCTGCAGAACACTCCTGAAATCACTCCAGAACACTCAGGAAAACACTTCCTGGCACATGATGATGACATCAAAGCCTGGAAGTTTACAAATACACCTGGGAGGAGGGCGGACCACACCCTTTTTAACTGCAGCACAGCTAACAGAGCACCAGCAACCATGGCTGACACTCCCAGGAAGAGAAATCTCAAGTTTGCAGAGAAGGAGCTGGAGGTGCTAACGGATGAGTGCTGTCAGCACCATGATGAGCTATTTGGCAAGGCAGCCCTCAGTGTGCCAGACTCTGACAAAAAACGAATTTGGCAGGAAATCCAGGAGAAGGTAAACTCCCTGGGGGTCAGCCACAGGAGTGTGGACGAACTATAGAAGAGGTGGTACGACCTGCGCTCCCGGACCAAGGAGAGAGTGGCAGAAGGGCTCCGGGAGATGAGAGGCACAGGAGGGGGACCATCTACCATACCACCACCCACACCCCTGGAGGAAAGGGTTGAGGAGACCCTGGAGCCGGAGGCTGTAACTGGATTTGGAGAACTGGACACCTCTGAGCCCGGACCATCAACCGGTGAGTACCATGTGATATGCCTGTACCCCCATCAATGCCATACCCCCACCCACCATGTACACAGGGGCATGCACAACCAAGATAGCTCCATTTCTGAGTAGCAAACACCAGAATGATGCATTATGGGCAATGTAGTCAAGTAGGCAGTTCATAGGCTATTGTTTATTAGGAAGTTGTTAACTGATAGTAGACACTAACAGTGTTTTCCCCATGTCCCACAGGTCTCCCACAAGACACCCCTACCAGCCAAAGCAGCCAGGTGCCAATGGTCAGCCAGCCCAGAGAGAAGACAACAGGACCAGCCACCACTCCCACCTGCACCACCAACACCATCCCCTCTCTGGCAACACCTGTTGCAACAGTGGTCTTGGAGCCTGCACCAGCTATAAGCCAGAGTGCCACATCAGTCATCACAGGGCCTCCACCGCTGCGCAGGCGATGCAGGATGATGAGAGCAGGGCAGCAGGCAGAGTCAGGGCTTCCATCCACAACACCAACGGAGGCACAACTGCTACGGGGTCAGCGCCTGCAAAATCAACAGTTAGGGCGGATTAGTAGGGTTTTGCAACGCTTCGAGAGGAACCATGCCAACAGCATGCAGCAGGTGCATGCACAACTGGAGGTCATTGGGAACAACACTGGTGACCTAGCCCTGTCAATGCGCGAACTGGTGGCTGGACTGCTAACGCAGAGCGAGGGTGCGTGGCGCAGGGACCGCCAGCTGCTGCAAAGGCTGGACGGGATGGCCTCCTCTATCGTCAGACTGGCAGTGAACACAACTGGGCTGTCTAGGAGAACAGTCAGCCTCCAGGTTGACATGGGCCACTTTGCGGGTGATGTGGCACGGGGACTGGGCCAGATCACCCATGCAATAGACCTCATGGAGGCATGGCAGGTGTCCAGGGGTACAGGTGACACCCCACAAGACAGTGAGGAGGGCTCCACTGTCAGCAGTGTCTCTGCTGGTGACACCAGGGTGCTACGGAGTGGGAGTACAAGGCAGAGCACTGCTGAGCCACCTGGTACCAGCCAGGCTGGCCGAGCCCGCCGTAGGCTGTGAGCTAAACACTGTCCCTGATGTTGGGGCACATGATGGCAATGTGTCCCATGCTAGGTGGACTTTTGAAGTCCCTGAACAGTATTTCCTTGTATATAGTTTGGGGTTTTTGCACATATTAAATCATTTGTTCGTTACACTTAACACATGAAGTGTTTGTTCTATTGGTGAGTATGGTAGAAGTTGGCACGTACCTTCCAAAGTATTGGGTTGCAATGTGTTCCCGTCTCAGTCTGCCTTGATTTGCGATGCTCCTATCCCCATGGTGGCGATGTGGTTGCTCTTGCTCATGATCCTCCGAATCTGGGTCTGCAGGGGTAAGAGGTAGGCCACATCGGGTGGCAATGTTGTGCAGGATAGCGCATGCGACAACTATTTTGAAAGCCGTTATGGGGGTATACTGGAGGGCACCTCCACTTCGGTGGAGGCATCTGAACAGTGCTTTCAGCAGTCCGAAGGTTCTTTCTACAATGTTCCTGGTCGTCTTATGTGCACTGTTGTATCGCCTCTCATATTCATTGCTGGGTGTTAGGTACGGAGTCAGTATCCATGGCCGTAGTGCATATGCACTGTCACCTGTTGGGCACAAAACGTAAACTGTTAGCAAGTCATGGTTGGTTTGCACATTGCTCTGTGTGCATGTCTACAAGGTGTATGCAGCTCTACCTAGGAGGTATCCGTCTCCAAACTCCCCACGTTCCAGGCATTGGTGTATCCCACTGTGGCTAAAAATGTAGGAGTCATGAGTACTGCCTGGAAATTTAGCAACCATGTCAGTGATGACATAATGTGCGTCACAAACAACCTGAATATTGAGTGAGTGGGTACACTTCCTATTGCGGAACAGATATTCCAGGTTTGCAGGAAGGCATATTTGAATATGTGTCCCATCTACACACCCTATGACATGGGGAAATTTGGCAATCCGGTAAAAGTCTAACTTGGTGCTGTTAATTTCTGCCTCATTCCTGGGTAGGTATATGTATTGGGACATGTGTGTGAGTAAGGCATCTAGGAATGCCCTGATGAACCTTGATAGTGCACTTTGGGATACCCCACCTGCCACAGCAATGACCCCCTGATAGCTCCCCGAGGCCAATGGGTGCAGTGAGCATAGCACTTGCACATGCGTAGAGATGGCGCAGCCGCGCACAGTCTGGCGTTCTAGCTGTGGTTTGAGTAAATCTATTAAATCTAGTATAGCTGCGCTGATAAGTCTGTATTTGTCATATATTTCCTCCTCAGTTTGCTGGAAGAGTGTCTGCCTTGTTCTGTAAATCTTCTCCTGTCTCTGGCTCCTCCTCCTCCTCTGCTGGGCTGCGTGGGCTCTCCTCCTCACTGCTATCATTTATATCTCCGCCATCTTGAGTAACCCAGATGCCTTCTGGGTCTCCTTTTATACTTTGGTAATGGTTACCACCTGCTCTGAGTTAGTGGTAAATTGGCTGTGCAAAATGGGCTTTTTGCGACTAGTCGCAATTTGCGAGTTGCTTTTGCATATGGTTTGCGACTCGCAAATTGCGACTTCCTATTAGCGGGTCGCAAAATGGGGTCGCAAATTTTGCGAGTCGGTACCGGCTCACATCGCATTTTGCGAGTCGGAAATGGGATTTTTGCATCCCATTTCCGATTTTGCGGAGTCGCAAATAGCGATTCGGGCCATTTGCGACTCGCAAAAGTTTTCTACATCTGGCCCTTAATGCTCTGCTGGGTCCAGAGGAGAAGTTGAACTGCTCAGTCCCCCCCTTCATTTTTAGTTTTCGCCTGCACAGCACTTGTGCTGTGCTTGAGAATTAAATTTTACTTAATATAAATCTTAAAAGGGGCTTACATCCCATCCTTGCTTTTCATTGGTTCCTGTGTTTGCGGCTTACTTTTCCTCCATTTACATTAGCTGCAACATAATAATTCCTCTTGTTCCTCCCGAGTTTGCCCCATCAAGGACCCAAGGCCCAAGTACTGTTTTCATCCACTTTTGGGGAACTTTTTTATAAGCTTTTGCCTCTATAGCAGTTTCCTTGTCCTTGGCTGTCTACAGTTGGTCTGTGTCCCTCATGTTGCTCCCCCTCTGATCCCTACTTCCCACTCACCAGTAGCTCAAATACCAAGCTTAGCTCGTTCTGCACACTGCTTACCCTGTGCTTGTATATGGCTCTCTACAGCTATTCTCTGTCCTTCATGTTGCTCCCTCCCCCATTCCCTCCTCCCGTTTCCATTGTAGACACTATCAACAACACAGTCGTAACTGCAGATGGTGTGTTTATTCTTCTGATGTAGCACTGCCATACAAGGATTGCGCCCTCTTTCTTTAATGTGTGCTCATAAATTATGTTGACATTCTAATCAAATGGGAGCAGACAAGACTGGTGCCAGGGCTTATGAGGCTTGGTATGCATATTCTCCAAGCCTCGCTTTCAGCCTTGAGCTCAACCACAGAGTCCAATTGCCTCTCTACAGCATGAAACGTTATGCTGCTGCAGCTCAGAGTTCGGCATCTTTCGGCCTAGCTTTTTGCTATTAGCAAGACTATCAGGAAGAAAGGTTTTTTAGGGTACTTTACATTTTCCAGAGCTGCTTCTGCTTTTATAGTAAGGGATTTTGTTTCTTTCAATTTACTGAACTTATTTCAGTTGCAACTTACAGATCTCAAACAGTGCAGTATGCCTGCCATCCATCTTTGTTATATTTGCCAGCTCTGGAAATAGATAAATGTTTTGCACTGCATTCCACGGGTCCCACGTTTCTCCCCATCACTTTTTTCGGCTCTTGCTGAAAAAAGTGAGCCAAATGCATGTTCCTGTGAAATGCACAACAGTGGTGAATGCCCGAGTGTAGTTCAGTGATGTGCAATATACTTAAGCTTGGATGGTGAACATAGGATGTGATATTCTTCTCTTCCATTAAAATATTGTGAAATATCTGTAATCAAAATGATGCTCAGCCACACCTAGAACAATGACTGTTTATAAACTCCTTTGATTTAAGCTAGTCGACTCCAGTGACCATCACCCCCATTCAAAAGGTATTTTCAGCTCTATTGATGGACACTGCTGCATCTATATGCTTGTTTTTGGAAAGGTATAGGTGAGATCTAATGATGCTGACAATTGTCCACAATAAGAAACATAAATGTGGATGTGATTGTCCAGTGTTTGAGTCCATCCTAGTTAGCAGGCCACCTTACCTGTGGTGGACTGACTAAACCCATGGACAGCTGTCTAAATCTTCCTGCCTGTCCTTGATGTTTGAAAGTATGTGTTGCATGTCCATCCCCCCCACGAGGCACAGGGTTAGGGTTAGGAAATATGTGTACCTAGGTGTGAGGATCGCAGTCTAGAAGACAGACATGTAATTCAAATACTCATTTGTTCGAACCTAGGTTGCCCCCTCATGATTAGCAACTGCATACTGTCAAGGCAATTCCATTTACAAATCACAGGTCTTGTGGGCCTTGGTTGTCTTCCAGAAGATAGTCATTAATTGGCCTGACACATGTGGAGTACTTGCAGCATTTGTTATGTGACTAATAGCTGTACAAAGATGCACAGATAATTTAAGTAGGTACACACCTTTTTGTGCATTGCTGTGGTGTTAGATAGTAGATGTGTAGGCGGCGTTGGCCTGTCATTCCTCAGGGACATTCTATGATCTATACTGTGATTTGGACAGTTTCAGCTATTTTTGAGGAAGTGCTACAATATCATCTGTAGATGTATCACATATGATGCCACTAATGTTTGGCTTTCTCTATTTTTACAGCTGGCAACATGAATGCCTATGAGATCAGGGAATTCCAGAGGCGGGCAATGCGGTACCGCCACATACTAGATGTGGAGTCTGGGTTCCGCAATATGGCACGCCAGTATCGCCATGAGAGAGCCACAGGGGCCTGGAGGCCATTTGCCCAAGGGAGGCCAGCCTTGCCCACAACAGCCACCACCACCTCTACAGCTCAGACCACAGTCACCCAAAGGATGACAGCCACTGTTGCAGGTCCCTCAACCTCATCTGGCCCAGGCCCACAGGCAGCAGCTCCTGCACCTCCCCCTCCAAGCATGCCACTGGGACCAGCAGTACCATCAACAAGTGGAACACAGACAACCCCAGCTTCAGTCATGTAGAATTTCAGAACATGAGACGTGACATGCAATGGATGTTGCACAGGATGGACAGGCTGCAGCAGGAGGTGTCCTGCAATAGCAGGAGACTGCGGGGTATTAAGAAGATCCTGAGAGGGCCAATTTGTGACTTTTGGATCCTCACCCATGGTTCCCTCCCCAACCTCCACTTTCCTGGTTCATATCTTTAGTGGGTTTAGGGGCTTTAGCGTTAGAGTAGGCTGTTAGTTTAGTGAGTATAAGTGGGTTGATGGTGGAGGGGGTTATATTATTACACGTTTATTTTGTGGGTGGTTGGGGGATGATGTTGGGGTTTATGTGTAAAAAACAATACATTTTTTTTAAAAAAAAGTCTATATTTGTTTAGGATAAGTAAGTATGTGTTTAGGTTAGTATATGTTGCCCTACATGTGTCCAATCATGTAAGGGGGGTGGGGGGTTGATGTTTAGAGTGTTTAGTTAAATGTGATAGGTAGGTTTAGCTTAGGGTAGTTAGGGCCAGTTGTGGGTAATGTGTAGTTAGGAGAGGTTAGGTTAGTTAAGGTGTTTCCCCTAGTTTTAGTATCCTTTATTACTGTGAAATAAAGTTTTAGGTAGTCCTTTACAGTATGTGTCATATACTTGGGGATCAGGGCCTTGGCATGGGTGAACAGTGTCAATTTAGTATTTGCATTTGTGTTCCATCCTGCATCAGAATCCCATTATTGACATGATTATTCACAATTCCTAATGTGCCATCCATTGCACCCACCACTGAAGGTTACTATGGTTCCTAATGTATTGTGAAGTTTGGATGTGTTTTTAAATCTGTCATCGTTTGAGTCCTGATTTGAAATCTTGGGCACTGTGGTACGTCTGCCAGCAGCCTGATGTTCATGTGAACCCTGAAAAGCTGAGTGATGTTATAATCTTATGTAGTATTGTATACACAAATCACACCTATCATTTCTTACATCGTACTCCCAGGTTACATAGTTGTACATACACTCGTACACATCCATTCCTGCTGTATGGTGTGTGAGTGATGAAAGTTTATAGTCAGATGTCACATACATAAAGATTGTCTTGAAGGGAATGTTGGCCACATTGATTTTCAGCTTATACATACCTTGAAGCAGACTTTTTCAGTCCAACGCAGCATTATACTTTTTGTTTTCAATTTACTTCAGAAATAAGCCTCAGGAAGGGCAGATAATGATACAGTCCAGACCCCAGTGCATAGTTATCAGCCCACAATCTTTCAACACAGTTGTATTGACATTCTATGGCCATTGACATGTGACATAAATCACTAATCTCCTACACAGTTTATGTGTCACATTACACAGAGACAAAGTGGTTGTGTAAGTGCTATTTATTTTAAAGTGCTGTAGTGCAATAATTACATAGTCCAGGATTGTGAGTCCATTAGTGTGACGCCTTCTATTGTGATGCCACACAAGTGCAATGGGACATGTCATTGGACATGCTGGGGTGAAGTGACATACAGTGCAGAGGAACATAAATTCCCAATGAGGTAGTGAGAGACAATCACAGAGCATAGTGTCAAGGTGAACAGTGTGCGGAGAACAGTGCATGTGAACAACTGTAGCAAGACTGGCATGTTAACAAGCACAGGACCTAGGATATCAGTGGCCATGTGGCATGGACTGGTGCTTCTGGGTATTCCTATGGGTGAAGGTGATCTGTTGCACGTCTTCATCTTCTGATGTGTGTGTCATCTCCTCTGCCGTTGGTGGTGGTGGGTTTGAAGGGGCAACACACACTTCAGTGTTTGAAGACTTGGAGTCAGAATTCCTGGTAGCTGCCAATTGTGGGGCTACTAAGGGCATTACTGAAGCAAGGAGGAGCTGCTGGTTCTTGAGTATAGCAGCTACATCACTGTTGTAGGCAGCCAGGTAGGCCCCGAGTGGGTTATGGTTGCATTCATGCACACAGTGAAAGGTTTGGGATGCTAGGTGTTGTGGCAACTCCCTTACTGCTGTGGTGAATTCCCTTACACATTGTTGTAGTCCTTTGCAGGATGGATGGTATGACAGTTGTGATGTTGCAAGGCCCCATTGCAGCTATTGTAACACAGGTACAGGATAGACCCTGAAATGTGCAGCATGGGTATGACATTACCGCTGTGTACTTCATAATCTGAGTAACAATACCTGATTTATATTGCGCCTATAGACATGAGCATTCAACAGGATTTGCACTTTGTTATGAATTACAGGGGATTGATAACATCATCATCCTGAACCCTCTATTTTGGGTGTGTTTGATCCATGGGTACGTAACTGCCATAAGCTACTTGACCTGTACACACAGCACAGGTGGTAGTGGCTACTGTTGTCAATGGTAAATACCACTTGCGGATATGGCCTGGTACTGGTAATTGAGCCCTAGTTCATGTAGCGACAATACCAGCTGTCGTGTGACAGCAGGCCAGTTTTACATTGTACACTACCGTCCTGGACTGCCTTTGCCTTTCCAACAGCCTTGGCATGGCAGAGTACCCCCATGCAAAGGTTGTTGGTATAGTGTTGTGCTGTGCCCCAGGTTTCCCCTGCACAGCCCATGCACCCATGCCGTGCCCCTTTGCCCTTTCCATTACCTGATTATCATGGCTGACATGCATTGTGTAGTCAGTATGTCCCCCCCTGCTTACAGTTAACATTTAGGCATTTTTGTCCGCCATTCAACTTACCCTGCATCTGTGTGGTTTCCTGGTAGTCTGTGCTGTACTGTCCTTGAATCTCTGTGACGGTCTCCTCAGTAATGATGGCTGCCACCATCTCCTCCATGTTGTCCAGGGCCTCCTACGGTGCTGGACTCCCACCTCCAGTCTGCAGTGCTGCCTTCCTGTTCCTTGCCATCTTTTCCTTGGTCCTGCACTTGCCGTCATGCCAGCGTTTCTTGCACTCAGTGACTGTGTGACTCTTGCCACACTGTTTATCTTGTCGACAATTTGTTGCCAAATTGCCTCTCTCCTCCCAATTGGCAATTTGGAGGTGACAAAAAGTTGATGTTGGTGTTCCGTCAACTCTTTCACCAGTATTTCATGCTCCTCTGCACCGAACCGGCACTTCCTTTTCTTCTTCTCCCTCTCCTGGGTCTTGTCTTGGTCCTCCTGGCTGGTTTCTGGTTGGTTGTAGTCTTCCTGGGGTCTCTCATGGCTTCTGGGATCCATTTTGTACTTCCAGGTTACATACAAACTCTGTTTCCGCCCGCCGGCCCAGCTGGGATGTCATTATGGGGACCGTGGGAGCGCAGCCGCATTGGCAGCCGCACGGCGTGTTGTAATGAGGCCCAAAGTTTGCTTTGAAAAGACTTTAAACACTTTATGTCACTTTTCAGTGACATCTCTACATTTACTTATTGCATCTTTGATCGTTCTGACCTTCATTTAAATAGATGAATATTATATATTTTTCTAAACACGGTGTGGTGTGTTTTTGTGGTGCTCTATGGTGGTATTGTATGATGTATTGCACAAATACTTTACACATTGCCTTCTAAGTTGAGCCTGACTGCTCAGTGCCAAGCTGCCAGAGGGTGGGCACAGGAAAATTTGGTTTGTGTGTGACTTACCCTGACTAGAGTGAGGGTCCTTGCTTGGACAGGGGGAAACCTGACTGCCAACCAAAGACCCCATTTCTAACAACAGCCTAGTGACATTATGCTAGGAATATGAATAACTACTCCTACCAATGCATCAGGATGAGGGCATGACCACCTACACTCTCCCTCCTTGTTTTCTTCCCCTTCAGTCTCCTGGCCCTAACTCATCCTCAGTCCCCCTTCTCAGAACCCCACACCACAGCAGAGCTGTCCTTTATATATGCATTATCACCTGAACTGGGTCAACCAGCCTTCATTAATGAAACCCGGCTTAGGGACAATCCATTACCCATATTTCACAAGGCCTTTACACCCACACAGGGAATCCTCAGCCCAAGAAGACTGAACAAGCACTAGCAGTTGTTTTTCGCACTCCTAAATGACCACACGCTTGCCACTCCTGAATACAATTTTTTTTGTAAGCTGCTTACTTACCCAAACTATCACCGCACATTCCTCAGATTTAAAGGACTCCTTCAAATCTCTGAGCATCTGCAGATGCCTTCCTCAACACTACCACCAACATCATCAAACTTCACAACAATCTCTGGGAATCCTTAAACATTTGCTCTCAACTTGATTCAAAGGGTCTCTGGACTGACATACTCATGCAATTGATGCACTTGTCTCCCCAATATGATACATCATAGTAATGAACTATCACCCCATACCTGGAGCCAACACATCAGCTCTTTCTATGTCAACCTCACTGAAAGTGGTGCACCTGCTCCATCTGTCATCTCTGCATTACTTATGGAGCCTTTAACCATGTGCTTTTCACTTGTGAAACACAGTGAATTGTATGGCAGCCTGCTAACCTCCTGGTATTTCTATTAGGCTATTGTAATTGTAAGTCATAACACTTTAACAATGTTTCACTAACATGTTGTAAAACTGCTTTAAGCTTCAACTTACAACACAAAACAGCTTCTTGTTAGTCACAATGCTTGTTTCATTCACAATGAAGAATGTATTTTCTTGCTTGGATAGTAAAACAGGGGAGGGGGGAAATCCACTTGTCTCGTGGTATGTCTTAATTTAATAAAAATATGAACCCTCAAGTATAGGGTGTTTTTTGCCCAACACTTTATTTTTTTGTTTTTCATTGGGATTGAACGCAAATTTAAACAGCAAGTAAAGAGACAAAGTCGTTGATACAATGGAAATGTAAAGGGCAAACATACAATAAAACCAGTTGTTAAAATCAATTGAATCAATGCAAGCAGGGGACAGCTTCAAAGGGCTTGAAAAGAGGATAACAGTTGCTTGCACAGTCCACTGTTCCTATACGCTAAAGCGAAACATTGTCTGCTAGCGAGGGGGGTACTCATTTACGTAATATGTAATGAGTAGCTGTTGTATCCTGCGCAGCTGGGCCTATGCTATAAGACTTATTATTTGCATTAAGGCCCACTTTCAGGCTGATAAATAAACTTAGAGTATCACCGTCGTCATTTATTAGCATGTAACTCATAATTAAACATCACACGACTAAATAAAATAGTACCACAGTGTTTGGCCTTTCAAATGCATATTAAAAATATGCTAATTAACTTTCAAAAAGCCGCTATTTAGCAGTTGTTAAACCTATAAAAACCTCCATTGGCCGCATTCACTTAGAATTTGTATAAACACAGACAAAATGTATTTTAAAGGCCCAAGTGCAAAGTCTGCACTGTAAACAGTATGACATGCGGGCACAATTAAGGTGTTAAAAGCAGCTTTCTCACTTGCATTAAGAATTTAGTGGCCTGGCAAGTGAGCTGAATGTTAGGACCATTTAAAAGCACCACGACAGCAGTCAGAAATGTATTAATCTGAAGCGCCACTGAGGCGGGGAATATCAGCCGCTGTCAGAGACGGGAAACTATTGGGCAAACACACAGGAAGTGAAGTATGCTTTCTTCTAGGAGGCCTCACAGGTGACAGTTAGGGTCTGGCTAGGTTTGCTACCAACTCAGTACTTGATCCTTCGATGGGAAAGCGCCCATGCGAAATAAAAGAAAAAAGTGCTGAACAGTGCAGCTATATGGGTTAGAAGATATGGTTGTGGGCATCACCATGTGTAGGACTAGGGACCAATCCAGCCGTGCCTCTTTCCAGAGAAAAGTGCTTTGTCAGGTGTCCAAGAATGCATTTTTGAAGCCTTATTAGTAATTTTTTTTAATGAAGTAAGATCAATTTGTGAACTGATAACGCGTCCCTTCCTAGGTGATTTACTTATTGAAGACACCTTAGGACGAGACAACTAATCAGCATATAAATCACTAGGTCAATAATTTTCTCCATATTCAATATGTTAAATTAAACCAATCTAAATGAATGCATTAATAAATTTTGAGCACACCATGACCTCTCAACCATGAATAACCACTCAAAACGTAGCAATATTTAAGTTATTTTATTCCCTATTGGTTACACTCCACTAGCAAGTTTATTAGTCTTAAAGCCAGAAAACACATCAGCAATGTCACAATATGGCAACTAGAATAAGATTTCACTAATGCAAAGATCAGAAACATTAGAACAAAACACAACATCAACATGGATTACTTTTAGCAGAGAATCATTAGCGCATTATTCAACAAAGCATTGGTTCAGTCATTTGTCTATTTGCGTCTATCTCAGTGAACCCCTTAACTAACCTCAAATTAGCATTAGAATGTTGGGCTTCATGCAAAACAGTTTAGCAACACAAATTTAGAAAACTTCGAACTATGCTCTCTATCAAAAGGTAGCAGTTGGTACCTAGAAAGGAAAGGCAAACAGACAATTACAAATTCATTATCATATAGTTACCTTCCGTAATGGGTCAGCATACAGAGTCAGTCTTCGTCCTCAGGACATCAGTTGATTCGCCATCAGCCAGGAAACTCAGCAAAGTTCAGAAAGACAGGCAATACGGGACACTTCCCTCTTAAGGAGGAAAAGTATGAATCGGGCAGAACAAATGTCAGGATGGTTCGAAGGATTAAATGGCAAAGTCTTTAAGACGGAGTGACAAAGTGTCTAGGTAATAACAAAAGGTACATAACAGCTATAGAATATGGCTCGGAATGGCATATAATGGCTGATTTCTCCTTGTGTCGAAGGATTATATTAAACTTGTTGTACAGTCCCCTAATTTCCAATTGGGCAAAATTTGGTGCATCATTATCTCCATCCAATAATCAGGTAATCACCTCATTTGAATTGTCACTTTAGAACAGTTCTCACATAGTTTATTGGCTCCTGTAATTGATGTCTCCAACGGATAGAATGTCAGGTACAAACTTTTATTCTCTGAGGCTCAGTCAGTAGTTCCATTGTCTTTACTAGTTCAGGCGACCTTGTACCTGTTGCAAGTTTACACTGTTGCGTTCGGCAAGAATGTTTCATTGAGCAAGTCGAGTCTCATGAGAAAGAATTTACTACGGTTACACACATCTTCTAGCTTCTGGAAAAGTACGGCTACATGTCCTTCAGCAAGTCAGCACATTGCACGTTAGAAAAACACATTTAATAGAGACCGGCAGGTAAGCCCTGACTCATGCTAACTACGGCCTAGAAATTAATTCAGCAAAACCTTAACATATAATTCTTAATGCTAACATAAAATCATACATTAGTGCATTAATAATTCATCATTAATCAATTTCATTAATCATCGTAGACATTGGTGGCCACTCCCCGTGGGCACATTTCAAACATGCGTTTAGTAAAACACAGCAATACAATTTATATGCAGCATCATTAGGCATTAATTTGCAAACTTTCATGTTAATTTTGAGTATAATAACTACACTCCAACAATCCCTCCTCTGATGACACTTGTCATCACACAAATCCAGTTTTAACAATCCTTTCATTTGTCCATTTCCCTCATCTCAGTTTCCTCCTTTTGTTTCGCTTTTTCATATTTTGCTCTGAAAATTTTCTCCCTTTTCTTTTCCTCCCTCCTCGCTTTATACTGTATTTTGCCCATTTTACTTTACATTTTTCGCAAATTTTGCTCAATAACCATAGTCTGAATAAACAAGCCAAAATGATTCCGATTCCCTGTATTAATTTTCCCAAGAACACATGCCAAAGACCACTAAACCAACTTTCCATACACGCCAATCCCTCTCCAACCTTTTCCCTGGTTCTTTCAGTTCCTTCAAATCTGCACTATCTCTTGTTAAGTTAGTAAGCATACTTCTAATTTCATTACTATTATCTGGTATATAGGCACAACAGTGGCCCTCATTAATCATCTTACAGACTCTGCCATTTTTCGCTAAAAGAATGTCTAAAGCAAGCCTATTCTGAAGGGTCATAGCCCTCTCCGCAGCAAGTTCAGTATCCATCAGGAGTATAGCCCCTGTGAAGTTTGCCAGCATGTTATCCACAATAGTAGACAACTTTAGAATCTTTATGGAGTTCAAAACAACTCCCACTGAAGGAATTATTGCTCCAAATATGTCTCCTACTACACCAGCAGTAGTTTCTTTCTTTTGTCTAGCACGAAGTAATTCTGTCACTTTCGGAAACTTCTTTAAAACATCTAGTTGATAAATCTTTGGAAAAACTATTCCCAAATAACATGTCCCATACAATCCCTTCGGAAGACGGTAATAAGCATTAATTCCACAAATATAATAGACCCCTGGGATCGCTTGATCCATTCCATTTAGCATGAAAGTCCATTTATTCTGAAACAAAAGCACATGCTTACACTCACTTGTTCCCACAAACATATTGGGGGTCATTACGACCCTGGCGGACGGTGTAAAAGGTGCGGTAATACCGCAAACAGGCCGACGGACAAAAAAAGGGAATCATGACCCTGGCGGGAACCGCCAACAAAGACAGCCACTTTAACACACCGCCCGCCACGGCGGTACAGACAAGCAGCGCGGCGGTCACCGCCAACAGACAGGCGGGAGACAATGTACCACCCACACTATTACAACCCGCCAATCCGCCACCTTTTCCGGGGCGGATTCACCGTGGATAAAAACACGGCAGAAACAGCTTTTGCTATGGGAAAACGCTCACCTGAACATATCCCACGAGGAACGACGACTCCATGGACCCCGAAATCCAAATACTACCTGCCCTTGTCTTTCTGCTCCTTTACGACCAACAGCGAAGTAGGCGCAGAAGATACCGGTGAGTACTGCACCTACGACACGGGGAGGGGGGAGGCAAAAGCTAGGGGGACACCCACCTAACACCCCCACCCTCGCATATTACAACATACACACCAATGCATTCACAAAAATCACAAGAACAACCCACAATCCCCCCGGAAGAATGAATACACAAAGCGAAAATCGGTCAAACAATGTAATGTGCCAATATACATGTCATACAAAAATATACAGATATATATTTGAAAATCTGTCATAATTATATACAAGACGAGAAGTAGTGCAGATATGTACACAACAATGTCCGTGCACCAACAGTCCAAAAATGCATGGGCGAGGCCCACAATAGATACCTGACCAAAATCGGAGAGAACACTGCCGGGGCATCAGATAGAAATAAAACAGGCACCTCAGGGGGAAGGGAACGGGGGGCACCTCAGCCACATGAATGCGAAGCCAGATCAACGAAGGGGCTCCATGCCCATTGATGTATCCTGGGGAGTGCAAAGCCACAGTCTCTCAAGTCTCTACAGTGGGTGGTTTGCCCACTGTACCATCCTGGGGAGTGCAAAGCCACAGTCTCTCAAGTCTCTACAGTGGGTGGGTTGCCCACTGTACCATCCTGGGGAGTGCAAAGCCACAGTCTCTCAAGTCTCTACAGTGGGTGGGTTGCCCACTGTACCATCCTGGGGAGTGCAAAGCCACAGTCTCTCAAGTCTCTACAGTGGGTGGCTTGCTCACTGTGCCATCCTGGGGAGTGCAAAGCCACAGTCTCTCAAGTAGATGCAGGTCTCCACTTGTTCTGGAGGGGGACTGGTGCCCAGACTGGATGCGTCTCACCGTGAAAGTTCCTGTCCTGTCACTGTCCCAGCTGCACATGGGATAAGGATGCCTGATGTGGCGGTCCATTCATTCCTACACGGTCCATGCCCTGTTCCGCGGTGCATTGACATGGCGGTCTTTGCCCTGTTCAGCGGTTTTCACCATGGCGGTCTTTGCCCTGTTCAGCGGTGCTTTGCCATTGAGGTTCATGACAGTTCAGCTGTGCTTTCACATGGCGGTCTTTGCCCTGTTCAGCGGTCTTCACCATGACGGTCTTTGCCCTGTTCAGCGGTGCTTTGCCATTGAGGTTCATGACAGTTCAGCGATGCTTTCACATGGCTGTCTTTGCCCTGTTCAGCGGTCTTCACCATGGCGGGCTTTGCCCTGTTCAGCGGTGCTTTGCCATTGAGGTTCATGACAGTTCAGCGGTGCCTTCACATGGCGGCCTTTGCCCTGTTCAGCGGTCTTCACCATGGCGGTCTTTGCCCTGTTCAGCGGTCTTCACCATGACGGTCTTTGCCCTGTTCAGCGGTGCTTTGCCATTGAGGTTCATGACAGTTCAGCTGTGCTTTCACATGGCGGTCTTTGCCCTGTTCAGCGGTCTTCACCATGGCGGGCTTTGCCCTGTTCAGCGGTGCTTTGCCATTGAGGTTCATGACAGTTCAGCGGTGCCTTCACATGGCGGCCTTTGCCCTGTTCAGCGGTCTTCACCATGGCGGTCTTTGCCCTGTTCAGCGGTGCTTTGCCATTGAGATTCATGACAGTTCAGCAGTGCTTTCACATGGCGGCCTTTGCCCTGTTCAGCGGTCTTCACCATGGCAGTCTTTGCCCTGTTCAGCGGTGCTTTGCCATTGAGGTTCATGACAGTTCAGCGATGCTTTCACATGGTGGTCTTTGCCCTGTTCAGCAGTCTTCACCATGGCGATCTTTGCCTTGTTCCGCGGTGCTCTGCCATTGAGGTTCATGACAGTTCAGCGGTGTTTTGCCATGGCGGTCCTGATACTGACATTGCTGTGTGGCATGACGATCTCTACACTGGGCATTGGTGTGTGGCATGACGATCTACACACTGGGCATTGGTGTGTGGCATGACGATCTACACACTGGACATTGGTGTGTGGCATGACGATCTACACACTGGACATTGGGGTGTGGCATGACGATCTACACACTGGACATTGGTGTGTGGCATGACGTTCCATCATTGGCCAGCGGGGCTGTGGCATCCTGTCCCCTCCTGGGCTGTGACTCTGGCGGTGGTCTCTGGACCAGTGACAATACTTGTGCCCTCCTGGGCTGTGACTCTGGGGGTGGTCTCTGGACCAGTGACGGTACTTGTGACCTCCTGGGCTGTGACTGTGGCGGTGGTCTCTGGACCAGTGACGGTACGTGTGCCCTCCTGGGCTGTGACTCTGGCGGTGGTCTCTGGACCAGTGACGATACTTGGGCCCTCCTGGGCTGTGACTCTGGCTGTGACTCTGGCGGTGGTCTTTGGACCAGTGACGATACTTGGGCCCTCCGGGCTGTGACTCTGGCGGTGGTCTCTGGACCAGTGACAATACTTGGGCCCTCCTGGGCTGTGACTCTGGCGGTGGTCTCTGGACCAGTGACGACGGTGCTGGCGGTTGTGTCTGGACGGCCGGAAATGATGGCGCACTTCTCCGCCGTGACACTCACAACAGGCTGGGCAGACTTCCTCTGGACCTTCCCCACCTTTTTTGGAGTTACAGCAGACTCACCAATCGCCTTCGATCCTATTTCACTTGTTGTCCCACCAGGAGTCTTGATACGGTCCCGTCGTCCACTCTCCAATTTTGGAGCCTTTACAGGGGGTGGGCTGCCAGTGCCTTGGCTCCGGGTCCTACTACCTGCCCTGGTGGATGGTGCACTCCAAAAACCTGGAACAAGCACCACTGATACTGGAGGCTTTTTGGCTGAGGCGCTATGACGGGACTGATGAATTGGGGGGGGGCAAAAAGGTCAATTTGACAGAGGGACATTTTCTGACAGACACTGGGATGGGTAGCTGGAGGGGGTCTGGGAGTGGAGGAAGAGGAGGTGGTTGTAGGAGGTGTCACTTTAGCTGTTTTGGGTGCAGGTGCAGGTACTGGAGGCTGTCGTGAGGTGGATGGATGTTGGGTGAGTGACTGCCAGCGTTTGGGTACTTTCGGAGGGGGCGTCACAGATACAGTGGGAGAGGACACAGGGGACGTGTAAATGGCAGTGGAGGTGGTGAGTGCAGGTGAGCGGCTTGTGGTGCTGGGTGTCCTGGTGCGAGTCCTAGTGCCTGTAGATGTGGTGCATGCAGGTGTGTGTGTAGATGAGACTGGGAGGGAGGAGGGAGAAGAGGAGAGACACAGTGGAGACAGTGGATGTTGCTGTATCCGTATGTGTGTGATGCTTGTGTGAGTGCCTGTGGTGTGTGTGGTGCCTATGTTTGCTTGAGCTACTTGTGTGTGTTGACTTGTGCGCATGCTGGTCTGTAGGTGTGCTTGGGATGGGCTGGGGTACAGGGGATTGGGTCTGGGTGGGGGAAGTTGGAAGGGGGAGGCTAGACACAGGGACAATGGCTGCCATCAGTGCTGAGGCCAGAGATTGCAGGGTTCGCTGAAGGACAGCCTGACCGGAAAGAATGCCCTCCAGGAATGCATTACCGTGTTGCAACTCTCGTTCTACACCCTGGATGGCATTCACAATGGTAGACTGCCCAACAGTGAGTGACCTGAGGAGGTCAATGGCCTCCTCACTGAGGGCAGCAGAGGTGACTGGGGCAGGGCCTGAGGTGCCTGGGGCGAAGGTGATGCCCACCCTCCTGGGTGAGCGGGCACGGGGCGAACGCTGAGGGGCTGCTGGGAGGGCGGTGCTGGTAGGGGAGGTGGCGGCTGTACCTGTAGAAGTGGGGGGCACAGATGGTGCCGCCACCACAAGGGAGCTCCCATCGTCGGACGAGTCCGTGTCGCTGGTTGCTGATCCGGTGGCTGACATGAAGCTCCCCTCGCCCTCCGTCCCACTGGTGCATTCAGAGTCTGTGGTGTGGCCCTCCATGGCCATGTGGGATGCAGCCCCCTCGTGCTCCGGTGCCACTGTACCTCCGCCTGATGATGCTGATGTACAAAAGGACAGGGAGAGCAGAAAAAGGGGGGGAGACAGAAGTAAGAGAGTTTTAGTGCATGGCATACCGCTACCGTTGACGGACAAGACTGACGCAGCAGCCCCAGGCATTACGCTGTGCTACTGGCCTCTGCAGATGCAATTACCCCTCCACTGCACGCAAAGTCCGCAGAATGAGGTTGTACTCACCCCCTTGTGTCTGCTGTGATGTCCTCAAGCGCCCATCCAACTCAGGGTAGGCCACCGTCAGGATCTGGAACATCAGGGGGGTCATGGTGCGACGGGCACCCCTCCCACGTTGGGAGGCCATCCCCAGCTGAGCCTCCGCCGTCTTCTTGCTGCAGCGGCGAATGTCTTCCCATCTCTTCCGGTAGTGGGTGCCCCGTCTCTGGTGGGCCCCCAGGGTCCGGACCTCCTTGGCGATGGCACGCCAAATGTCCCTCTTCTGGTGGGCGCTGACCTACATGACATGCACAAGGGAAGAGGAACAGTCATTACCAACTGCACCATCAATGTGAGTGGCCACCTCCCTACTCTGACCATGTGGCCAATTTATTCCCATTCTTTACTGTAGTATGAACTCTGCCCCCTTCCCTCTTCCCCCCAGCCCTGTCCACCCAGGCCTGGCCCATACAACGTGCTCCCTGTGTACTAACCTGTTGGTCTGGAGGACCGTAGAGTAGCATGTACTGGGGGAGGACCCCATCCACAAGTTTCTCCAACTCCTGTGCAGTGAAGGCAGGGGCCCTTTCCCCAGACGCAGCAGCCAATGAAGCATTGCTCCGCGGTCTACGACCGCCTACCGCGACGGTGTGTGACGCCAGCGCTGTTACCCCACAATCCGTGATGTGTGTCGTAATAGCTGTGGCGGTCTACCGCTGCCGCGGCGGTGTATTGGCGGTCTTCTGCACGGCGGTAAGCGCCTTATACCGCCAGGGTCGTAATGACCCCATTGTCATAATATGACTTTGGTCGCGTTATGCAAAACCTACCTACATGTTTCGCATCTAACGCTAGCTTCCCTTGTTCCCTAACCCCATTATTGCTATTACTAAGGAATGATCGTTGCTACAAGCCCTTTTCTAATTTCCCCTTTAAAACCCTCCTTCTGTCTTCTGTGTGATCTAGAAAGCTCTTTTCTAGAGATGTAAGCAAGTATGTCAAATTGTTGCAGTGCGCATATGAAGCACTAATTGTCGTTCTAGGCTCAAAGAATCCTTTAATTAACTTTATAGCATAATACTTAGCTACACTATTCAAATCTTCTATGATAGGCACATAAGAGAACACTAAGGGGGTCATTCCGACCCCGGCGGTCAACGACCGCTGGGGCCAGGGTCGGGGGGAGCACCGGCAACAGGCAGGCGGTGCTCCCCAGGGTATTCTGACCGCGGCGGTTCAGCCGCGGCCAGAAAGGGAAAACCGGCGGTCTCCCGCTGGTTTTCCGCTGCCCTGTAGAATCCTCCATGGCGGCGCAGCTTGCTGGGCCGCCATGGGGATTCTGACCGCCATCCTGTTCCTGGCGGCTTCGGCTGCCAGGAACAGGATGGCGGTATGGGGTGTTGTGGGGCCCCTGGGGGCCCCTGCAGTGCCCATGCTAATGGCATGGGCACTGCAGGTGCCCCCGTAAGAGGGCCCCACCCTGAATTTCAGTGTCTGCTTAGCAGACACTGAAATTTGCGACGGGTGCTACTGCACCCGTCGCACATCCTCCACTCCGCCGGCTCCATTTGGAGCCGGCATCCTCATGGAGGGGTGTTTCCCACTGGGCTGGCGGGCGGCCTTTTGGCAGTCGCCCGCCAGCCCAGTGGGAAACCCAGAATACCCGCGGTGGTCTTTTGACCGCGCAGCGGTATTCTGGCGGTTCCCTCCAGGCGGGCGGCTCCCGCCGCCCGCCGGGGTCAGAATGACCCCCTAAATCATAGTTCAAGTAAAAATATTGCACTTCCTCTTGATTATAGAAACGCGTTAGTAGCAAACTACAACTAACCCCGTATGTTAATGGCAAGCTGCGATAGGTAACTCCATCTTGGACTGAAAGAGGAATTTGTATACACACATAACAAGCCTTTCCGTCCATAGTGTTAACATATTCACTCAGCAAGCGATAGAAAACATTAGTAGACTGCTCCCCTTTTGTATTAGTTTCATCATGCAAATACTTTGTATCTTGTTCAAACTTATCCCACAGTGTTAGTGTAACAGTCTCAGAAAATGTAGCATTGTTAGATTCACTCTCATCTACCAAACGCATTTCCACAAACAGAGCTATAATGAACATCACACACATAACACCCAAAGCAACACCCAAATATTTACAGCGCTTATTCCCCTGAACGTCATCTCCTGACCTAGGAATGATCTGTAAAGAATCAGAAAGTAAAGTACTATAAGTAAATAACTAATTTGAGAATGATTAGAAATGCTCTTCTCTTCCGTGGAGCTAAGCAAAGTCTTTCTTCAGCAAGTATTTACTGCGTTCTCATTCACTATTGGGTCTTTGTCAAATCAGGTTAGCAGCTTGTCACAATCGTTTTTCAAAATTCAATTCATGTTCACAATGTCACATCCGGTAATTTATCAGTCTCTTTTCTCAGGTTTCCCTTTAACTCAATTGCAACTTAACACAGTCTCTTTTATTTGTTGCCAACTTCAAGTGCCATAATATTGACCTGGAACTTCACGATCAAAACAGAAAGCCAAGAACTCGTTGCCATTCAGCTGAAGTTGCATAAGCCCATTTCAGGACCTGCTTATCTTCTGTTAGCTACTCTCTTTCTTTTCAACTTGCGGTCACCCTGCAATTCTCCTTCACCCAGATCTGCCTTCCTTGTTGTATTGACCTCTTCCTCTATTGTTTCATTAATGACCACTTTCCCTTTTCCAGTTTGCGACTCTGGCCACTTATCTCCTCTTAGCGTTCTTTTACTGTTTGGCTTTTCAGGTTGCTGTTCAATGCCCTCCTCTTGTACTACGGTGTTTTCTCTTGATGGATCTGCAAGTGGCTCAGGAGGAGTCTGAACACTTTGACTGTCTTCTGCCTCAACTCCTTCACCTTCTGGGTCTGTCAGGGGTTCAGCTTCAAACCCATATCCGTCTGCTTCTGGGAGAACCTCTCTTTGGGTCGGTCCACCTGGTGTCTCAGTTGAGATAGGCTCACCGTCACCCTTCTGGATCTTGTTTGCTGTTTGAGTGACCAAGCCGCCCTCAACGGGCTCTCCTTCAGTCTCAATTCCCCTTTGATTACTCTCCGGCCCTGAGACTTCCTTCTCTGTAGCTGTTGTTTTCGACAACTCGAGTTCCTCATCAGTTGGACACGTCACCTTCTTTGTGTGACTGGAATGGATCCAGTTTGGAATTCCCGCACATTTCACAGACCTAGTAGTTGTTAGTATAACTTGATACGGCCCCTTCCAACGTGGCTCCAAACATGACTTCCTCACGTGTTTCTTGACAACAACCCAGTCACCGTCTTTCAGATTGTGACCTGGATCATTTATCGGTGGCAGTATGGTTGCTTCCACCTGGTGAGAGAAAGAGCGGAGCACGTCAGCCAGACCCTTGCAGTAGTCTAACGCCATATCATCTGTGATATTCACAAGAGCATTTGCAGGCACTGCGGGCAACCTCATAGCTAGGCCCATGAGAATTTCATGAGGAGACAGTCTTGTTTTCTTGTTGGGTGTATTACTCATTGACATTAACACTAAGGGCAATGCATCTGGCCATTTCAAATTGGTAGCTGCACACATTTTTGCCATTCTTGACTTCAAGGGACCATTCATCTGCTCCACTAGTCCTGAGGCTTCAGGACGGTAGCTACAATGCAACTTCTGTTCAATGTTCAGTGCGGCACACAAGAGCTTAACCACCTCATTGTTGAAGTGACTTCCTCTATCTGATTCTAAAGAGATCGGAAACCCGAAACGTGATATCAACTCCCTAAGCAGCAGCTTCGCTACTGTGAGACTGTCATTCCTTCGTGTAGGGTAAGCTTCAATCCAGTGACTAAAGATGCACACAATCACCAACACGTACCTCAGACCTCCACACACAGGCATCTCAATAAAATCCATCTGCATCCTGCTAAATGGACCTCCAGCTCTCCCAATGTGGCTCAAATTCACCACAGTCCCTTTCCCCGCATTCATCTGCTGACAGATGATGCACCTGTGACAGATTACTTCTGCAGCTTGTCTGAATTTTGGATTGAACCAATCGATTTTGAACAACCTGATCATGGCGTCTCTCCCAATATGTGCTTGCCCATGGTAAAACCTTGCCAAACTGTGACAAAAGACTGTTTGGCAAAACCATTTTCCCCTCATCTGAAACCCACAAATCATCAGGTCTTTGTACACCCTGCATCTTAAAGCCAAGAACGTTTCTCTTCTCTGCTGGCACGTCCCTGCAACAATTTTAACTCTTCCATGGTGTCAACCACCCTCAATGCATAACCTGAGCATGTCTCATTTTCAGTTTCAGGTAACAATTCCCACTGATCTTTGAACGATATACAATTCAATGCACAAAACGTTGCGACTTTCTCTTCTCTGCTGGCATGTCCCTGCAACAATTTTAACTCTTCCATGATGTCAACCACCCTCAATGCATAACCTGAGCATGTCTCATTTTCAGGTAACAATTCCCACTGATCTTTGAACGATATACAATTCAATGCACAAAACCTTGCAACTTGATCTGCATATCCGTTTCCCATTGACACAAAGTCTTGTGATTTCACATGAGCGCTGCATTTCACCACGGCAATTTCAAGAGATAACTGAATCACGTGCAACCATTCCTTGATTCTTTCACCATTTTTCACTGGGGAACCAGAAGAGGTCATGAAACCCCTCTGTGACCATAGCTGGCCGAAATCATGAACAATTCCAAATCTGTATCTACTGTCAGTATAGATAGTCACTTTCAGTTTGTCAGCGGCATGGCAAGCCCTAGTAAGAGCAACCAATTCAGCCACTGGAGCAGAATACACTCTCTCGAGCCAAGATGCTTCCAGGATTCCGGTGATCGTACACACAGCATATCCGGCTCTTAGTACTCCTACTGAATCTCTCAGGCACGAACCATCAACAAAGATAATGTAATCATTTTCCTCCAACTGAGTATCTTTAAAGTCAAGTCTCGGTTTGGTGCACAGTTCTGTTACCTCAAGACAATCATGTTCTACTTCCTCAGCCTCATCAACATCTGTATTCTCATTAGGAAGCAAAGTTGCCGGGTTCAACACAGTACAGCGTTTCAATGACACATTAGGTGACCCCAATATAATTATTTCATATTTGGTCAGACTGGCATTTGTCATGTGCTGCATCTTGGTTTGGGTGAGCAGTATTTCGACTGAGTTTGGGACCATGACCGTTAAGGGATGCCCCATCACCATGCCTTCGCATTGAGTAAGGCTTTGACCAACTGCTGCAACTGCACGCAGACAACCCGGTAAGGCTGCTGCAACTGGGTCCAAAGTAGCTGAAAAATATGCTACTTGGCGGTTTGCACCTCATTGACCTGTGTCAGCACAGACAAAGAACAAGTATCACGTTCATGACAAAACAGTTCAAAAGGCTTTGTGTAGTCAGGCATACCTAAAGCTGGAGCCCTGCACATACATTCCCTCAGCTCAATGAATGCCCTCATCTCTTTCTCAGACATAGTTAGGGTATCCGGGCCATCCTTAACCTCCTTGACAGTCAACATCACCAAAGGCTTAGAGATAATTGAGAAGTTGGGAATCCACTGGCAACAGTAGCCCACCATTCCCCAAAACATCCTAACGTCTCTGTTGGATGACAGGGGACTCATCTGTAATATGGCGGTCACTCTTTCTTTGGATATTCTCCCTGACCCTTTCTCAATCAGGTGGCCTAAGTACTTCACCTCTTTCTGACAGTACTGCAGCTTCTTGGGGGACACTTTATGTTGGTTCTTTTCCAAATGATTCAGTAAGGCAATAGTATCATACCTGCAGTCATCTTTCATTTTGGACGCAATCAACACGTCATCAATGTACTGCACTAAAGTCGAAATAAAAGCCAGTTCCAATGATTCCAAATCCTTCTTCAATATCTGATTGAAGATGGAAGGTGATTCCGAAAACTCTTGAGGAATTCGACACCAACCGTAGATCTTGTCCAGGAATTTGAAACTGAAGAGAAATTGACTATCCTCATGAAGAGCCACAGAAAAGAACGCTTGAGACAGGTCCACGACTGTGAACCACTCTGCATCACATGGAACCCGGAACATATTCACGGCTGGATTTGGCACTATGGGGCAGCATTCTACCACTATCTCATCAATTTTCTCAGGTCTTGGACAATTCGAACTTTCCCACAAGGCTTTCTCAATCCCATTAATGGCGAATTACATGGGCTGGTTATCACTTCTTTTAGGACCCCTTGCTTCACAAAGTCTGCAATTATCTGTGTCACCTGTATGAGGACATCTTGTGCCATGTGGTACTGCAGTACCTGGGGAAACACGGCATTTGGCTTCACCTCTACCTTTACTGGTTCCACTCCTTTTATCAGTCCCACCTCCTTTCCTGTCAAGTCCCACACCTTCTCGGTGACTGTTCCCTGTAATTCAGTTGGCAAATCGGCCACTGTGAACATCGGGAAAAAGCTTATCAAAGGGTACTCTTCATCTGTGGTCTCCGTCTCTGGTTCTGAGATCTGACCATCGTCCCCTTCATCATCACTGTTTGTCTGCACCTCAATTCCTTCATTGGAACAGGTGATTAAACACCTTGTCTTAGACAGCAAGTCTCTCCCCAGTAGGGACACAGGACTTGAATCACAGATTACAAACCTGTGTACTCCCTGAAAGGTACCAATCTTAACTTGGGCCGGATCTGTAATTGGATTAGTCAAGAGGTGATTTGCTACTCCTACCATCTTTATTGTACGTCCTGAAAGGCGCAATTTCGTAACCTCTGCACTTCGGACTGTAGAACGTGTAGCTCCTGTGTCAACCAGGAACGAAACCTTGTGACCCATCACTTTACCTTGCACATAAGGGCCCCTCTGATCTACTTCTACGGACGCTGCAATCCTGCACTCCTCACTATCCGAACAGTCATCCGACCATTCATTGTTTATTCCATTCTAACCACACAATGGGAACTGTTGTACTGCATTATTTTGACTCATTGTTTGACCTGTTGAGAAGCATCACCTGTTGCTGTCCCATCGGAGCTAAAGGCAACTGCATTTGCTGTCTAGGTACCACAGGAATCTGCTGTTGTATTTGCTGCACCTGCGCTGGTTGAACACGTGGCATTTGCATTTGCTACATGGGCTGGAGACCCTGCATCTGAACCATATTATTCTGGAAGTTCGGATTTGGAACCCTCATTCTTGGACCCCTCACACTCTGAAATGTACTGACATAATTGCTTTGTTAAACAACACCATCCTGCACCATCATCGGACATTCCCGCTACCAGTGTCCCACGCCCCTGCACGCATGGCATGGGGACATCTTCTTCATCCCTTGCACATCATTCTGAACCACAACAGTATTCAAATCTGGACCACTGTTCACAAAACCTTCCCAACCTCTGCCTCTCGTTTGCGGCTGAAACATTCTGTTTCCTTGCGGTTGCTGCTGTACCATCTGCTGTATTCCATTTCCTTGCATTCCTGCCTGAGCTGCCTTGATTTGCATCACCATCACTTTCTCCTTCAGCTTTCTTTGCTTCAACTCAATCTCATCACTACAGTATTTCGCGTACTGCAACACCTCGTCAATAGGTTTCGCTTGCCAACAGATCAAATGATTTTTAATCATCTGGCTAATCTCTGGCCTCAGTCCTTCAATGAACCTGAACACAAGGTGATTCATGTCTTTCGGTTCTATGACCTCGGTGCCACTGTAGTGTTTGAACGCCTTTAACAACCTCTCATAGTAATCATGTATCGATTCTTTGCCTTCTTGTGCTGTTCGATCAATTTTCTGCCAAGCAATATTCTGCGGAAACACCTTCTGCTTCAAGAACTCAATCACCTTATAGTAGTATTTCATCACCTCAGGAGATGGTGCTCCTGTAGTCCTGTTCCTTGCTGGTACCACCGTCGGCCAATCCTCACTTCTCTTCCATTCAAGCCACAAATCAGCTGGGACTATAATCTCAAACAGTGAATTTAAGTCTTCCCAGAGACACTTTGCAAGCTTCTCAAACCTATCCGTTTGCTGATACCTTTTCCCTCAACCTGGGATAATCATTTGTGAATGACAAAATGTCGCCTCTGGACCATGGTACATGAACTAGAACCTCTCCAGGTGTCTCTCTCATTGGTAACATTTTTATTGTTCCCATGTCTGGCGCAGCCTTCGCCTGCTGCTGTTCCAGACAGTCACTTTTCCTCTTATCTCTCTTCTTCGCCCATCTGCCTTACCACTTCTCTAATGCTCCCCAAACTTGAGCACTCTGTAGTATCTCTTTAACGTGTGCCTTCATCCCAGTAGATCTCATATGATCAAAATCTTTAGGTTCGAAGTCTAACCTATAACTCCTCTTCAGATGTTTAGTATTGTCTAAGTCTATGCTGTATTTGCTGTATTTGTCTGCCACGTTCGCTAACCTCTGGTGCACATTACTCACTTCTATGGTTATTTTCGGGCACAGATACTTTAATTCTGCTTCAGTGTATGATTCCAATCTGTTCACTCCCATACTCCCTTCTACTAGCTCAGCTGTTTCCTCTCCTAACCTAACAAAATTTAGGTATTCCTCTCTTCCTGATCGCTCTTCTGTCGCAGGAGTAGTCTGTGGAGTGTTAAGCTTGTCTAACCACTCATTCAACTGTTGCGCAGTTAAACTTTGCAACAAGATATTTCCAGCCTGCACCATCAGGGTTTATGACGTGTTTGCACTCATTACCTGTGGGGTCAGTAGACCCAAACCTGCTTGTCTCATTGTCTCTAAAGGAACCTCCATCGGACTGAAGTCCAACAAGGATCTAGATCTCTCAGCTGTCTGTTCTCCCGGTGTCATCCCTTGGGAGCTTCCTGTGAACCCTCCTCTTATCACCTCTTGAGTCATTACTCCTTGGTCACACACACTAGGTTTCACCTGTGCATACAGTGGTATTGGCGGACCAACGGTAATTTGAAAAGATATAGCAGCTGGTGCCTGTCCATTTCCCAATCCTGGTGGGGCATTAACTCCCATAGCTTGATTCATTACTGACTGCGGTCCTGTGACCAAGGTGTAATTCGGAACCACTTGTTGCTGCGGCTGGGGCAGCAAATGTGGAGTTGGCTCAATCTGCACTAACTTTGATCTTGTGTATACTGGATCAGGTGGCACCATCAAACTCGTAGTCGTCTCTAATACTGGGACATCAGGGTAGAGTCTCTGAACTGGTGGTAGCTGCAACTGTATCTGCGTCTCGGGTGCAGTGGATACACTAGCACCATTCTGCGTCGGAGCTGAGGTGGTAGTATTATTTGTCTATACTGTATTTGTGATCCCCTGATTCTGTGTCGAACTTACAGGATCTGCGCTAGTACTCGGTCTGTTGTCATTTATGGCATATGGTGGTGGTCGATCATGTAACAACTGATTGAGAAACTCATCATCATCTGAATCGTCTGCATCTACCCAGGACTTCTGAGTCTCCTTTGGCTTGCTGGAGCTCTTGCCTGTTTTACAAGTGGCCTTTCTTCCCGGTGTTTCGGCCTCTTGAGTTATTGTCGGAAACATCCTAACTCTGTCTATTATTTCCCTTCTCCACATCTTGGTCTCACTATCCCATCTAGCCTCCGCTAGAGTCTTTTTTGCTTTTCTCATTCTCCTCTCAAATTTCTGCTGCCTCTGTTGTATGGCCATTAATTCCCAGATCGTTAACGCCTCAAACTGAGCTGGGCTGGGGGGCGGCTTTTGCTCATTTAACGCTTTCCGCAAATTCTCTAGAACCCCTATGTTAAAGGTTCCATTCTCTGGAAACGCCAAACACCCATCTTTCTCTGTTAATTTGCACCATTGCTTTAGCCAAAGACATGGCGCGACTCCCTTCTCCTCCATTACGGCATAAGCCGGAGTATCTCTGGCGGTGTAGGCTCCCCCACACTCACTGTGATATATGCATCTCCCCTCAAAGCACTCTTTAAAGTCTTGCAAAACTTCATTTTTGCGTCTTTTGTTTTGTTTAGAATCGAATCAGGAAGTGACCTTTGTTCCCAAAACACTCTTCGCCTACCTTCTCAACCAATTGCCTCTCACGGACGGCTGCCAATCCGTGCGTGACCCTTCTTACTAGCTGACCTATCTCTGCACGGCTCCAATGACGTCACACTCACACACACTGCAGCTGACAAAGTCTTGCGGCTTGTCTTCCTCACTCTAAATTCACACAAAACTAATGCAATATATTGCGAGCACCTTTAACAACAACTCAAATTTGCCGGTTTACTATAGGAAGGGTAACACAATCACTTCAGAACTTTACAGAGATTTCACTTGAAGCCTCGGCCGCTCCTCTCTCCTTCTCAGATCCCGCACCGCAAGCAGAATTCGACCCGCAAATTCTACGCTCGACTTGTCAATGGTTCGTCCTAGTGCACTTTACCAAATCTCCATCGAAGGTTCCACTCACACACTTTGACTCAAACTCGACTCATCAACCACGCCCGATTGACCTATTAAACAGCGCAAATTACAACATAAACCAAGTGTCTCATACACTTATCAATATACTCCGGAGTCTTAGACCACGCCGGGTCCGTACATCACCAACAACCATGTGGACAAATTTTGAGCACAAGCGCCACACTCAGATGAAGTTCGCAACTTCCCTACTCTCATACTGCGGAGTACGCCCACTCCTACTAAAACATTCCCTGGCCTAAATTCTCACAAACCTTTACAATTCACCTGCGATATGCATAAGCTGTTGCAAGCGCAAATCCTACTTCACTCATACCATCACTAGAACACCAAGAACATACCCAACTCACTTCGGCAAGCTCATAGATTCCAGGAAAGTCATTTGGGACTTAGGGGCACATCATCTTTCCAATTTGCATTATTTCGAAATCACTTCTAAAACAATGGTCCCTCGTCCTAGGGCCCCAAAGGGCCTGAACCGTCCTCTGCTACCAGAACTGATAACACGTCCCTTCCTAGGTGATTTACTTATTCTGGGACTCGTTTTATGCCAATGAATCTTTTGACCCTGATTGACACCTTAGGGCGAGACAACTAATCAGCATAGAAATCACTAGGTCAATAATTTTCTCAATATTCAATATGTCAAAGTAAACCAATCTAGATAAATGCATTAAAAAAGTTTGAGCACACCATGACCTCTCAACCATGAATAGCCACTCAAACTTAGCAAGATTTAAGTTATTTTGTTCCCTATTGGTTACACTCTACTAGCAAGTTTATTAGTCTTAAAACCAGAAAACACATCAGCAATGTCACAATATGGCAACTAGAATAAGATTTCACTAACGCAAAGATCATAAACATTAGAACAAAACACGACGTCAACATGGATTACCTTTAGCAGTGCATCATTAGCGCATTATTCAACAAACCATTGGTTCAGTCATTTGTCTATTTGCGTCTATCTCAGTGAACCCCTTAACTAACCTCGAATTAGCGTTAGCATGTTGGGCTTCATGCAAAAAAGGTTAAGCAACACAAATTTAGAAAACTTCTAACTATGGTCTCTATCAAAAGGTAGCAGTTGGTACCTAGAAAGGAAAGGCAAACAGACAATTAAAAATTCATTATCATATAGTTACCCTCCGTAATGGGTCAGCATACAGAGTCAGTCTACGTCCTCAGGTCATCAGTTGATTCGCCTTCAGCTAGGAAACTCAGCAAAGTTCAGAAAGACAGGCAATACGGGACACTTCCCTCTTAAGGAGGAAAAGTATGAATCGGGCAGAACAAAGGTCAGGATGGTTCGAAGGATTAAACAGCAAAGTCTTTAAGAAGGAGTGACAAAGTGTCCAGGTAATAACAAAAGGCACATAACGGCTATAGAAAATGACTTGGAATGGCATATAATGGCTGATTTCTCCTTCTGTCGAAGGATTACATTAAACTTGTGGTACAGTCCCCTAATTTCCAATTGGGCAAAATTTGGTGCATCATTATCTCCACCCAATAATCAGGTAATCAACTCATTTGAATTGTCACTTTAGAACAGTTCTCACATAGTTTATTGGCTCCTGTAATTGACGGCTCCAACGGGTAGAATGTCAGGTATAAACTTTTATTCTCTCAGGCTCCGTCAGTAGTTCCATTGTCTTTCCCAGTTCAGGCGACCTTGAACCTGTTGCAAGTTTACACTGTTGCGTTCGGCAGGAATGTCTCCTTGAGTAAGTCGAGTCTCATGAGAAAGAATTTACTATGGTTACACACATCTTCTAGCTTCTGGAAAAGTATGGCTACATATCCTTCAGCAAGTCAGCACATTGCACGTTAGAAAAATACATTTAATATGAGACCGGCAGCTAAGCCCCGACTCTTGCTAACTACGGCCTAGAAATTAATTCAGCAAAACCTTAACATATAATTATTAATGCTAACATAAAATCATACATTAGTACATTAATAATTCATCATTAATCAATTTCATTAATCATCGTAGACATTGGTAGCCACTCCCCGTGGGCACATTTCAAACACATGTTTAGTAAAACACAGCAATACAATTTCTATGCAGCATCATTAGGCATTCATTTGCAAACTTTTCATGTTAATTTTGATTATAATAACTACACTCCAACAGAACCCTATTTGCTGGTCAGCTTTAAAGTGGCCAGTGCTTCTTGAATTACAGATGGCCAAAAGTTTTTTTGTTTGGACATGGATTCTATCTCCAACCAACACTGAGTGGCCAATGAATGCCGGTGCTGATCTGAGCTTCCTGCAAAATGTTAATATTGCTCCCATACTAAACGGAGCTTGATCTAAAATAACTCCTGTTTCACCTGTGCTTGTGAGGTGTGAAGGGGGAGCCAAAAGATAAGTTTGAATAGAGTGGATTTAAGCTGGTTTAGAGTGGATGCGTCTTGCCCTTTCAATAGCTCTTAACCATAGGTAAGAGACAGGAGTAATTTGGCCCTGATGACCTGAATCATGAGATGTGCTGCTAAGCTTCTTCTGCAGTAAGTTGATTGCAAAGCGCAGTTTCTGAGCCAATGCTCTCCTATGAAGTAGGTGATCCTTGAAGGATAGTCTTGCATCTAAAAGCACTCCCAGAAATATATAGGTTTTAACCTGCTCCAACTGGTTTCCGGCCATTTTCCATCTAAATTTATTGTAGAAAACATGCTTGCTGGCTGAAATACAGATGGCTTTTGTTTTCTTGTAATTGAGTTCCAAGCCCAGAGATCCATTGTGCACTGGCAGTTTGGTTATTAAACGCTGTAAACCGATTGGGGTCTGACTTAGCAGCACTATGTCGTCCGCATATTGTAGGAAACTCACTGGTTCCCTGACAAGCTTCTGACGATCACTGACAACGTTAAAAAAGAATGCAGCAAAATCTGCCATATAGATATTAAATGCAAACGGTGCAAGGACACATCGTTACTTAGGACCGATGTCCATTGTAATCATAATTTATGGCAAGTACTAAACAGAGCACCGCCCTATGATTTATCCTGCATGGTAACTGCGCTTAGACTAAGGATTAGCAAAGTCAATAGGTTTGTAATATGTAATAGAGACAGGCATTGTACAAGAGTGCATATCTGAATAGCTTGATTTAATGTTGTTTGTGTGTGCAAATGCCATTTTGAGTGTGTGTTAGTTTTGGGCAGCTCTGCTGCAATGGTTCAGTGCACAATTCTAGAGTTTCTGATGGAAGAGGAGATGACTTTCACTGTTGTGCACGGGGAGGAATATTTGGTGGAGGGCAGCAGATTTCCCAGCTCAGTGATGAGAGCAGGAGTTACACCAGAGACACGCAGAACAGTACTTATTCATATTGTAGTGTTCAGGAGAGGATGGTGCAGACAGGGCAACAGTAGGACAGTGATAAGAGGGTGGTAGTGGAATTGTGTGGGAGGATAAGATCAGAGGAAAAAGATGCTGGAGTAGGGTAAGGGCAAGTGTATTGCAGAGGAGGAGGAGTGCGTTGCCTGTAGAGAATGAAATGGCGGCAGAGAGGAAGTGCCTAGTAGAGAATGCAGAGGAGAGGGATTGTGAGCAAGATGCAGTGATGGGGAAATTATTTTTACAACCTGCACTCTGAGCCATTGGGAAAGTGATGGTTATTGTGAGAAATTGCGTTGTCTGTTGAGAAGAGTGAAAGCCCTTCCTCAGCAACAGCCACACCCCTTGTCCGAGTGAACCACAAACAGACACTATTTTAACCTGTGATTAAATCTCTGGTAGCTTAGAAAAAAGTTACTCAATGAACTTCGAGAAAATGTGTAAAGTATTTATGCAGCACACAAACTGCTAGAAAGTAAAAACAAAACACTTTAGAACAAAGAATATAAATAATTTGGCACCAAAACAATGAAAATCCAACTAATCAAAGTGTAGAAATGAAATTATAAAGATTCTAGGTAAGAATAGCATCTAAATGCAAAAAGCACCACACGCGGTTATCTGGTCATGCATGACTGGGTGATCAGGCCAACAGTGATGAAATTCAGGCCAGAAACATAGAACAAGTTAGTTCTGCTGGAAAAGTTATCTTCTAAACTGTACAACAAAGAATTCAGTTCATAGTGGAGGAGGCCACAAGGAGCAGGGAGGGCATTGCTAATGGTCTTCACTGTGGCATGACAAGCAAACTGGGCCTCACAGACACTCATTCCTGTGTGGGGAGTTTCTGTCAGGTGTCACAGATGGTCTTTGGCAGTCAGCACGTGATTTCAATGTTGTAGCATGAAGTGCAGATCTCACTTTGATGATAGTCACTAGTAGTCGCTGTCGCACTTGCAGTCAGCATGGGTTACAAGATCTGGCATGATTAGAAACATTCACTGTTGCAAAGAATCCAAACTACCAGGATTTCTACTTTTCTTCTAGGCGGAGTTCAACCAATGCCACACTAAGGGACAGATTTAAGAGCCCCTAGCGCCTCCTCAACCCACATTAGCACCATTCTTTATGTTAATGTTGTCCAACGAGGCCAAAATCACTGCGCCAAATTAAAAAAAGTGCCACAATGCATGCATTGTGCCACTTTGTAAACATTTGTGCTACATTATGCTACATGTGACAATAATCTTGCAAAGCTCCGAACCAGCAAAAAAAATGTTGACACTAGTTCCCTAACTACCACCATGGTGTGCTCTATCTTAGATACGGCGCACACATGGTGGTGTTACGGGGGCACAGTAGGGTGCAAGAAAAATGGTGCTGCAATTGATGCAGCGCCACTTTTCTTAAATTCAGCCCCCAGGGTTCAGGACCTGGGAGGGAACTCTTAGAGATCAGGAACTCAATCCAGAAGAAGCTAGCAGAGCTCATGCAGGTCCAGTTGCAGGTACAGGCAGGAACGGTGCAGCAGGTAATTGGGAAGTGGCGGACGTGCCTTTAGAGCCTGTTGTGTACCTGTAGCTCAGAACAGGAGGTCAGTCAGCTAACCCTTGGAGTCACTTCAGCCTGGGATGAAAGGTGCAGTTCCAGTTCTCATTCTCAGGCAGCAAGGCTGGAATCAAGCAGCAGGGCAATCATCTGGCAGCAAAGAAGTCCTTCTTCAGTAGTTACCACAGGACCAGGAGTGTACTGAAGAGTTGGGTCGGAGGGTCCAATATTTTATACCAGGTTCCAGTTTTGAAGTGAAAGAAGCTTCTGGAGATTCCCCCTACAGATGTGTCCAGAATTTCCTGCCTCCCTGCCCTGGTCCCAGTCTGTCTGTCGGCAAGGCACCATAGACTAGTGTGAATTTCTTTGTATGTGAGCTGAAGCAGTGTTTTTTGAAGTGGAGGTGTGGCTATGCACAGTGCTGCACCCCCATCCTGCCTTGGATGACCCGTCATACCACACTCTGGCTCTCAATTGTATGGCTGTCTGGGTGCAATACACAAAGGCCATCTGCCAACCACACCTAATTATGTGACCAGGGAAACAGGCTGTAGGCACCAAACTTTCTGAAAGTTTTTGTTAGCAACTATAGTTCCCGGAGTAAAGAAATAAAGAATGGTGCCACACCACACAATGATAGAAAAAGAATAATCAATCAATAATAACCTTTGCACATTAAATATTGACTCCACATATTACACTAAGGTATTTTGCACAAACAATACATAATGTAAAACATAACAAGAAAATTATAGGACAAAAAAGATAAAGCACAATGACTACAAAAAGTCAAAAACATCAACAATCCTTAATTGTGTCCATTCGTTCAAACAGGCATTGATGACGTTTTGACCCTTGTTGTTTCCTGGGTATTATCAGGACATAATTACAAAACTGTAATAAGGCAGCATAAACTAAATAATTGTGATAAAGGGACCATGGCCAAATATTCACACTGTGGCCTTCCTGTAGTAACTGTATTTGCAGCAAGGAATAAATCCTATCAACAAAAAATTGTTTAAAAACTTATCAACAATGGAACATAAGTCGATCACACACACACACCGTGTCGAATTGGTAGAAATGTGAAAATTGCACTACACCCAGTATTGGAACATCTAAAGGAAAAAGAGACCATAGCCAAAAGAAGGTCAATACACCAGGTATAATGGAGCGTAAGCTCGCCCTTTCTTCTCACTACAATGCATTGGAATCTAAAAAAAGAATAAAATAATATTTTAAAAAATAAACAAAGAACAGTGAAAAACTGCTCTTTGTTAGACACTAAGGGGGTGATTACAACCCTGGCGGTACAAGACCGCCAGGGCTGTAATGACGGAAGCACCGCCAACAGGCTGGCGGTGCTTCCCAGGTCATTACAACCGCGGTGGAAGTCCCGCAGTTGCATCGCCGGGGCCATTGGTTTCCCACCACAATGGCCCCGGCGGTAGTAATCCGCCAGGGCAGTGCTGCTAGCAGCGCTGCCCAGGGGATTACGAGTCCCCCTACCGCCAGCCTTTTCCTGGCGTTTTGAACCGCCAGGAAAAGGCTGGCAGTACGGGGAGTCGCGGGGCCCCAGGGGGCCCATGCAGCTTTTCACTGTCTGCATAGCAGACAGTGAAAAGCGCAACAGGTGCAACTGCACCAGTCGCACAGACGCAACACCACCGGCTCCTGTGTTGTGGCCGAGATCCCCGCTGGGCCGGCGGGCGGAAACTAGGTTTCTCCAGAGACTCCAGGTGCTGGCAGAGAGAAGTCTTTGCTGTCCCAGAGACTTCAAACAACAGGAGGCATCTCTAAATCAGGCCCTTGGAGATCGTCACAAGATGGAAGGCACACAATTCCAGTCTTTGTCCTCTTACTCTGGCAGAAGAAGCAATTGCAGGATAGCTTCACAAAGCACAGGCAGGGCAGCTCTTCTTCCTCAGCTCTTGAGCTCTTCTCCAGGCAGAGGTTTCTCTTGGTTTCCAGAAGTGTTCTAAAGTCTGTGGTTTTGGGTGCCCTTCTTATACCCAATTTCTCCTTGGAAGTAGGCCTACTTCAAAGCAAAGTCTCTCTTAAATGTGAAATCCTGCCTTGCCCAGGCCAGGCCCCAGACACTCATCAGAGGGCTGGAGACTGCATTGTGTGAGGGAAGGCACAACCCTTTCAGGTGTGAGTGACCACTCCTCCCCTCCCTCCTAGCACAGATGGTTCATCAGGAAATGCAGACTACACCCCAGCTCCCTTTGTGTCACTGTCTAGTGTGAGGTGCAACCAGCCCAACTGTCAACTGGGTCACAGACAGGGAATCCACAAACAGGCAGTCACAGACATGGAATAAGCAAGAAAATGCTCACTTTCTAAAAGTGGCATTTTCAAACACACAATCTTAAAATCAACTTTACTAAAATATCTATTTTTAAATTGTGAGCTCAGAGACCCCAAACTCCACATGTCCATCCACTCCCAAAGTGAATATACACTTCAATCATATTTCAAGGTAGCCCCCATGTTAACCTATGAGAGGGGCAGGCCTTGCAACAGTGAAACACAAATTTAGCAATATTTCACTGTCAGGATATGTAAAACACATTACTACATGTCCTACCTTAACCATACACTGCACCCTGCCCTTGGAGCTACCAGGGCCTACCTTAGGGGTGCCTTACATGTAAGAAAAGGGAAGGTTTAGGCCTGGCAAGTGTGTACACTTGCCAAGTTGAACCTACAGTTAAAAACTGCACACAGACACTGCAGCAGCAGGTCTGAGACATGATTACAGAGCTACTTTGGTGGGTGGCACAACCAGTGCTGCAGGCCCACTAGTAGCATTTGATTTACAGGCCCTGGGAAACTCTAGTGCACTGTACCAGGGACTTACTAATACATCAAATATGCCAATTATGGATAAGCCAATTACATACACATTTTCTATAGGAGCACTTGCACGTTAGCACTGGTTAGCAGTGGTAAAGTGCCCAGAGTAACAAAAACAGCAAAATCTGAGTCCAGGACACATCAACAACCTGGGAAACAGAGGCAAAACGTTAAGGGAGACCACGCCAAGGATGAAAAGTCTTACAGCCCTAATCTGTAAAGATGTTTTTGTTTGTTCCTCCTTACAGGCACCAGTGATACACGATATAGAATTACTTGCCATGTGTCTAACTATAAACCTCAAATGCACCGTTCAATTCTTATTGCCATATCGACCTCCAAGGCCAGTATTGAATTTTCACTTCTCTTTTCAAGAAATAGTTTCTACTATTTTCTTGGAGACTGAGGGGGATATTTAGGTGCCCCTGCATTGCTGTGGCATCACTTTTTTGTGACACAACAGTGGCGCATTCCTTGCAACCGTATCTTTGAAGTTTTAAATGGCCTCATGACAAGGCACCTCAAATTGCTGCATTGTCTTACTCTGCACAAGGGATGCATTCCATGGGCATTGCGGTAGGTGTTCCCACGGAACTCCTATGGATTTTGATGCATCCCAAGGTTTACCAATCCTGCTGAACCTAAGGATAGGCCAAAACCGTAAGCCTTCGCACAAGAGGCGCAACATGGAGAAATAACTTTATTTCCGCTGGTGGTTTCCTATTTCTATCTGTGCTGCATTCTACAGCACACATAGAAAGAAGAGAAAGCCTCCCAGTACTGATTTTGTGCATGAAGGTGCTCCTTCCTGCACAAAAATATTCCTGCATGAAACACAGACACCCTTGCACCAAGGTGCAAGGGTGCCTGCATTGGTGCTAAGCAGCCCACTGTGTGCCAGCACAGGACGAAAGGACAGAAATTGGCTCTATTCCTGAAACACAGCACATTGCTGCCCTTTCGAAGTGATGAGTGTGCCACGTTTTCATTCATCTGACTCTGAATATTTAGTTGTACTGGATGATCTGAATGTTCATCTTGATAATTAAATGAATGCCACTATCCTATATATTACCAACATGTGTCTAGTCTTGGAGATGACATACCTGGTTCAACAGCCTATTTATTGGGCAGGCCACATACTGGACCACATACATGCTTAGAGGGACTGACAAATGTGGAAGCTGCGGAAGAGGTATTGTGGTCTGACTTCAAGTTGATTTCTGTCCTCCTACACAAAGATGATGCCTCCCCACCTGGACAACTATCAAGAACTAAATACTATGAGGCCTGATCTAAACTTGAATATGCTGGACTAAGGGAATGTCTCTAAAAATCAGTACCTAATATCCAGTCCAATACTAATAAGGATGTGTTTTGGGGACAGTTTAATTCTTGGATTGAGGGAGCTCTCGACCTAGTGTTGCCAATTAGAACCATATACTGTAAACTTTTGTTGGCTCTCTGTAGGAAAGTACCATCTTTCTTGGCATGTTACCCCCAATTTTACCTGTATGTCAGTATGTTTTTGCCTGTCTCACTGAGATCCTGCTGGTCAGGACCCCAGTGCTCATAGTATATGGCCTAATGTGTGTGTCTGTGTAGTGCTTGACTGTGTCACTGAGGCTCTGCTAATCAGAACCTCAGTGCTTATGCTCTCTCTGCTTTTAAATTTGTCACTGTAGGCTAGTGACTTCATTTACCAGTTTCAATTGGCACACTGGACCCCCCCCTTTTAAGTCCCTAGTATATGGTACCTAGGTACCCAGGGCATTGTGGTTCCAGGAGATCCCTATGGGCTGAGGCATTTCTTTTGCCACCCATAAGGAGCTCAGACAAACCCTTCCACATGCCTGACATTGTAGCCTTAGTGAAATAGTGCACACACTATTTCACAGCCATTTTCACTGCACTTAAACAAATTATAAGTCACCTATATGTCTAACCTTCACTTGCTGAAGGTTAGGTGCAAAGTTACTAAGTGTGAGGGCACCCTAGCACTAGCAAAGGTGCCCCCACACAGTTCAGGGCCATTTCCAGAGACTTTGTGTGTGCGGGGACACCATTAGACGCGTGCACAACATATAGGTCAACACCTATATGTAGCTTCACAATGGTAACTACGAATATGGCCATGTGAGGTTTCTAAGATCATGGAATTGTCCCCCCATTCCAAATCTGGTATTGGGGAGCCAATTCCATGCATCCTGGGGGCTCCACCATGGACCCCCAGTACTGCCAAACCAGCTCTCTGAGGCTTGCACTGCAGCTACATCTGCTGCCACATCACAGACAGGGGCCTGCCGTCCCGGGGTCTGAGCTGCTCAGTCCCAGGAAGGCAGAAAAAAGCATTTTCTCTGAGAGCAGGGTGTTACACCCTCTCCCTTGGAAATAGGTGTTACAGGCTGGGGAGGGGTAGCCTCCTCCAACTTCTGGAAATGCTTTGAAGGGCAGAGATGGTGCCCTCCTTGCATAAGCCAGTCTACACCAGTTCAGGGGCCCCTTGTCCCCTGCTCTGGCATGAAACTGGACAAAGGAAAGGGGAGTGACCACTACCCTGTCCATCACCACCCTAGGGGTGCCCAGAGCCCCTCCAGTGTGTCCCAGACTTCGGCCATCTTGCTTTGCAAGGTGTGAGGTCACTCTGGAGGGCTCTGAGTGGCCAGTGCCAGAAGGTGACGTCAAAGACCCCTCCTGATAGGTCCTTACATGATAAGGTAGCAAATCCCCCTCTGAGGGTCACTTAGGGTCTCTCCTCTGGGTTCTCTACAGATTCTCCTTGCAAGTTTCCAGCAGGAATCCTTTGCAACTATTACTTCATCTTATGACCTCAGATCAACCACAGCCTGCTCCAGGAACAGCTGTAACAGCAACAAAGTATCCACAAGTGATACTTTTCTTCTGCAACTTCAGCTCTAGCCAGGAACTGCAACAGTTTCCATGGTGTGCACACTCTGAGGACTCCGTGTCTTCATCCTGCACCAGAAGGCCCAAAGAAATCTCTGGTGGTGTGACTTAGTCACTCCCCTGCTTACACAGGCACCTTCCAAGTCAACGACCAGTACTCCTGGACTCCTCTCACAGCAACGAGCGTGCTCCTAGAAACACAGAGGGTGGATCCCATCGACACAGACTGTCCTGAGGTCCTGCTGGCGCAATATGGAGGAGGAAAGACCTTACCTTCCCTGAGAGTGACAGTACCCCTGTGCACCACGTCTTCTTCACCTCCTGAGGCCTCTGTGCACTATTTGCAAAATTACTCCATGAACAACCTCACCCAGGTCTCCAGCACTCTATCCTGTGATGCTCAACTTGCTGAGTTGACCTCTGGAGGCGTGGGACCCTTCTTTGTAGTGCTGCACCAACCGTGTTTTGCACCTCCTTTGTCCCCATGTTCTGGGACTCCCATTGGTGCTGCCTGGCATCCTGAGGGCTCTCTAAAGTGCTGAGAGACCCCTCTTCCTCCTCACACCAAGTTCAGGTCTCCAGGTCCTTCCTTGGTCCAGCCAGTGCCATTTCAATGCAAAATGCAACTTTGTTGTAACCAAGGCTGGTTGGTGACTTCCAACACAAAATCACATCTGCATCCATCTTCACGTCAGGGGACATCCATTGCATCATGCAGGAACCTGCTGTCATCTTCCTAGGGTGCATTCCTGCAGTCTTCGTCCTACTGGGGACTCTTCTTTTGCACCCTCTTCTGGGTTGGCAAGGGCTCCTGTCCTTCCTGGAACTTCTTTCGACTTCTGGACCTGGTCCCCTTCTTTTGAAGGTCTTCAGGTCCAGAAATCCAGCAATTGTTGTTTGCAGACTTGGTTGGTTACTGCAATAATCCATATCACGAGGTATAGTGTGTCCTAAGGAAACTTGTAGTACTTAACTCTTGCTTTTCTGGGCTCTGGGGTGGGGTAATTTATTTACCTTTACTGTATTCCTACTCTCCCAGCGATTCTGCACACACTACACTTGTGTAGGGGGAATTAGTGATTCACATTCCACTTTCTTAGTATATGGTTTGTGTTGCCCCAGACCTATTTTCTCCCATCGCATTATATAGCATTCCCTATTGTTTGCACTATCCTATGACCAAATACTAACCCTTTTTTGGTGTCTAGTGTATATATTGTGTATAATACTTACCTCCAGAAGGAGTATTGCCTCTAAGATATTTTTGGTACTGTGTCACCCAAATAAACTACCTTTATTTTTGGTAACACTGAGTATTGCCTTTACTTGTGTATAAGTACTGTGTAACTATGGGCCAGATTTAAAAACCGTTTTGCATGGCGCAAACTGCGATTTTCACAGTTTGCGCCAGGCAAAACGGCCATCACGATGCACATTCCCATTTTGAGAGCCGGTACCAACTCGCAAAATGGGAATGTGACTCGCAAATAGGAAGAGGTGTTCCCTTCCTATTTGCGACTCGCACCACAATGCAGAATTGCTTTGTGACCACGAAAGCGGTCGCAAAGCAATTCGTAGTTATCACCCACGTGAAGTGGGTACTAACTCATTTGCAAAAGGGAAGGGGTCCCCATGGGACCCCTTCCCCTTTGTGAATGTCGGACAAAATGTTTATTCAGAGCAGGCAGTGGTCCAATGGACCACTGCCTACTCTGAAAAAAACGAAACCAAATGGTTTCATTTTTTATTTTGTATTCCAACTCGTTTTCCTTTAAGGAAAACGGGCTGCAATACAAAAGAAAAACTGCTTTATTGAAAAAGCAGTCACAGACATGAAGGTCTGCTGTCTCCAGCAGGCCACCATCCCTGTGCGTGCAGTGAATCGCAAGGGAGTCGCAAATTGCGACCCACCTCATTAATATTAATGAGGTGGGTCTTTGCAACCCCCTTGCGATTTGCAGAAGGTGTCTGAGACACCATTCTGCATATGCTTTTGTGACTCGTAAATTGCGAGTCACACCGACTCGCAATAATCTGAGTTGCAAAAGCATACCTTGCTACATCTGGCCCCATAAGTGGTATTGCATAAGCTTTGCATGTCTCCTAGTTCAGCCTAAGCTGCTCTGCTATAGCTACCTCTATCAACCTAAGCTGCTAGAACACTACTACTTCACTGATAAGGGATAACTGGACCTGGTATCAGGTGTAAGTACGCAAGGTACCCACTACAAACCAGGCCAGCCTCTTACACTCTCTAAGAACTAGTACAAGTTAAAAAAAATGCAAACAATTGGAGCAACTCTGGAGAAAAGACCATTCTGGAGATAGTAGAGAACCCTATAAAGCAGAACCTAAAACATAAAAAAAGGCTGCTGAAAACCTGTAGGGAAAGGTATTATTGCAACAAAATAGTGCTGGCCAATAATCCCACTAGATGACTGATTTCAGTGCATACATCTCTAGCTAAAAACATTCATCATCTGCCTAAAGCCTCACCCACCTAAAGGCTTTTTTGGATCTAGCTGACTTTTTTCATTCCAAGATTTAATCTATTCTATCTACTTTTACCACAACAAGGGTCCAGAGGTACCACAATAGAAGATTTATAATCTAAATTTACTATATAAATGGAGTGGTCTGAGTTTTGTCCTATCACATGACAAGGTAATATCTAAAATTACATTGATGAAATCTGGGTCTCCTCCTGAGCCTGGTTCCTAGGTCCAATAAATGGCATTGTTTTTCGCCCCTTCGTAAACCATGATGTCCAATAACTCTGTAAATAGTGGGGGGGTTCTTGCATTTTGAAAAATATCACTAGTTACACCATGCTTGAAAAAGGAAACACTGGATTCCAATATTGTTTCTAACTATTGTACATTTCTCTACTCCCATTCTTTACCAAAAGCTTGAAACATTGAGTTAATAAGCAACTAACTAAATACTGTGAAGAAAATGATGTGTTCAAAAAGCATCAATTTAGTTGTTAATCTTGTTTTAGCATAGAAGCTGTGCTAATGGATCTTACTGATGATCTGAGGATGACACTGGATGCTGATAATTCCATAGCTCTTCTACTTATTGACCTGTCGGCCACATTCGGCATGGTCTCACATACTGTATCATTGAAAAGGCCCACTACATTAGACTGAGTTATAAGCCACTTGCATGGTTTGAATCCATTTTGATGAACAGACCACAGGCTGTACAGATGGCATCCTTTCTCTCTGTTTTTAAAAACATTACCTGTGGGGTGCCCCAGGGATCCTCCCTTTCGCCATACCCCTTTCAAATGATATATGGCCTCTCTTGGAGACCTAATTACTCCATTGGGATTTAAATTCTATGGTTATGCAGATTATACTCAAAATATCATCTGTATGGAAGGTGACATTTCTCTAAATCAGGGGCTGCATTGTTAAATTGGTCAGAAAGATGAATGACAACACTGTTTGTCATAATTCGGATAAGGCAGAAGTTTAAATATTTGGGGACACCTCCATCTGGTCTCATAAGTGCTGACCTCATTCTTTGGGCAAATGCTCAGCACCTGCCATTTGGGCCAGGAATTTAGAAGTTTTATTTGACAACAGGTTCTTGTTCGAGTTGCACATAAATGCATTAGCGTCAACGTATTTCCTACTTTTGAGACAATTTAGAAAGATTACCCAGCTTATTACTTAGCATTCCAGGCAAGTACAGGTGCAGACCTCGGTGCTTAGTAGACTGGATTGCGTAATGCCCTGTGTATCAGGCTTCCAGAGTACCTCACCATGGGGTTACAACTTATACAGAATGCATCATCCATATGTCTCTTCGATAAGAGATAATTTGAAAGTGCGTCCCCTGTACTTAAACAACTTTATCGGCCGCCTAGTAAGATGGGATGCCAGTTTAAAGCCCTTTATATGGCTCACAAAGCTCTTTATCCAGCAATTCAGGACTCATTCATTTCCGATATGTTTAAAAAATACTGCCTCTCCAGACTATTTCAGTCATCCTCCAATCACTACTCCAAAGCTTATAAAGTACGCCTGGGGGGGGAGGGCTTTCCTATAACTACTGACCAGACCTGGGAAATGCTGCTTTAGCTCTTCATCTGGAGTCATCCTTACAAACATTCTGTAAAGCACAGAAATCTCATTTAGTTATTTAAATCTGGTATATATTTTATTTCGTATTGACATGCAGAATTTAATTTCTTGGCCTTAATACCAGGATACCAATTGGATAGTCGAACGCTCAATGACCAATGATTAAACAATAAATAAATATGTCAGCTTCTTGTTTTGCCAACTCATCTTTAATTCAAGATTATAGCATTTTTCCCCCACCAAGCATCAACCGAGGTAATAATTAATTTGGTTAAAACTGGTCAGTGCATTTAAGTAGGAATGACCCGGCTTGAGTTTTAGATGACTGCGGCATCAAGCTTATCCTACGTATCCTATTGTATTGGAGGACCAACTCAATGAACAATACAAAAGAACGGGAACTAACTTTGTTTTCGCTGCAGTTAAAGTTGAGCCAATTGCTCGTCTGCCATATTTTACTGCAAATCTTTTTAAGACTCCAGTGAAGCTTGATGCTTTGCCACGCTGATGCTGGATGTGAGAATTTCAGTTCATGTTGTTGTCTATCATGTCACCGAGGTATATGTAATTTTGCATTTGCTCGATCTGTTTTAAGCTACCATCCAAGTAATTTATGTCTTGTGATGTCCAAATGACATAACCTATGTCTTGTTAAAATTAGTCTGCAAATTATTTTCCATGTTAAAGATATGTATTCTGGTCAGTTGCCATTATAAGCCAGCCCTGGTTGTGGAAAGGATATTCAAGTCATCTGCATTGGCATTGTATGAGGCATGGGTGTTGTAGTGCTTCTAAGAGACCTGAGATATATAGGCTGAAACATAGTGGAGCCAGGATACAGCCTTGTTTCAGGCCATTGGAAGTGTTTATTTTTGGCTTCATGCCCCTTTCATCAGACTGCTTTACTATACCCAGGTATTGCTATGTAATTCTAATATTAGATATAATAGGCCTGGGTCTAAGTACCATGAATATAGTTTGGCCCAGAGTATTGCTCTATTGACTTTGTCATCATACACACACACATTGTTTTTTTTTTCATCTTCTAGAGACTTCCAGTCTTCTGCAATGAATTGTTGGCGTAGGCCCTTTCTGCCGGATCATCACCAAACGTTTAGCCTTCACCCTCCTGTTTTCTGAACCCATTTATGTTGGCATTTAGGACTCTGCTTACTTTACCACTGCTAACCATTGCTAATGTGCTTTTGCTCTCTCCTTTACACATGGTGAAATTGGCTCAAACACAATTGGCACATTTAATTTACTTGTTAGTCCCTAGTAAAGTAATATTACATGTACCAAGGGCCTGTAAATTAAATATGGTTGATGGGCCTGCAGTACTAATTGTCCTAGCTACTTAAAATACCTTTTCAACATGTCTAATGCCTGCCATTGCAGCATGTGTGTACAACGTAAACTGTCATTTAACCTAGCAAAAGAAACCTTTTGTCAGGCCCGAACCTTCCTTTTTAATACATATAGGTCACACCTAGGTTCGGCCCTGCATAGCCCTTGGGAAGGTCACAGTGCATTTAAAAAGTTAGACATGTACTTTTAAGTTTCACATATCCTGGTAATGAAAAACTCTTAAATACGATTTTCAACACTGCAAGGCTTGCCCCTCCCATAAGATTACATTGGATTACCTTATTACATTCAATAAATGAAAACTTTCAATTGGAAGGAGATACAAATGTTAAGATTGCTGTCTAAAGAATTGTATTTTAAAACCTCTTTCAAAATTAAAGTTGAATTTTAAGTCACAATTCTGAAAATGCCACTTTTAGAAAGTTTGCATTTTCTTGTACCAACCATTTAGTGTCTACAGCCTGTATCCGGACTAGGTGTAACTGGCAGTTAGTCTTTGAATTTTGCTCCTGGAGAGTGAGACAAAGGGGGGATAGATGATCACGGGATGGGCCTCTCTCTCTCAGTAGGTCGGCTAAGCTGCCTCTGCCATATTTGTTTATCACAAAAACTCTGCCTGAGCACACCAATAAAGGGTCTGACGTGAGTTTTTTGTGTCTCCAGACAATCTTAGGTCTGGGCAGAGAGGCAGGAAATTCCAAACACCTTTGGGAGTGGAACCCTCCAAAATTTTCTCCTACTTCAAAGTGGGCACCAGGTATAAACAGTGGACTCTCACACCCAACTTTTAGTACACCTCTGGACCTATGGGAGACTCAGAAGGGATGCTGTGTTGCTCTGCAAGAAAGGCTAGTTGGCTGTCCTCCTGATCAGAGCCTCAGATAAAGAAATAGCTCCAATCACCTTGATCTCAGCACCTGGACTCTGTCTCCCGTGTGTCTTGCCCCCCAGGTGGTGCCACCCCAAGCCTGAAGCCTTGGAAGTGGCCCTGAAGGTGTTCTGTCAGCCCAGCTGTGTTCGTTTATGCAGAAACGATGCAGTGTGATGCATCGCCTCCCAGCCCCTCCTCCGAAATGCCACTTTGTGACACAACCTCAATGGAGACCCTCGCATCGCAGTCTTGCAGATCCTTGGACCCGCCATTGCAAGACCTTACATTACAGCCCCACAGGCTCCTCAGAACCACCACGCGCTGGCGCAACTTTGACATCATCGACACAGGACCCTGCGGCCACCACTGTGTGACATTTCATCAAAGCGGGACCTCATAATGCTCCTCAACCTGGATTTAGGATACTTTATACAACTGGCCTAACTGGTCCAGGTATCTGACTCATGCTCTATCATGATGAGGTACTGGGTTTTTCAGAACCGGTACTGATCCGGTAACCCAGCGGTGCCAGGGTACACCCAAAGACCTCGGGTACTTTCCTGATTCAGACCACAGAAACTCAGAGTCTTCTAGGTGAAGTCAAAGATCGAATTTATTGGCTGCAACCAAGTGACAAGCGTCCTAGAAGTACAACAGCACGGTTTGTATGTTCTCAGGAGACTGTGTTTCAATGCAAAGTCAGGTTTCCTTATATACCGTTTTTTAAGCTTCAGGCAAACATTCTTGACATTTTGGTTGGTCATTCACATGTTTTCACTACAAAGGAAAAAACAGTGCCATGATGAAACCTCATATTTCATGTCATCCAAACCTTAATAAATTACCCGGCAAGGCCTAGTATTTTACATCAGATAAGTGTGGACCCCCAATAAAAACGGGCACCTCCCCCTCGTAAAGTAAGAAGAAGAAAAGAGCAGGTGTGAGCAAGATTAGGCAGGGTGTGTGAGCGATAATAAGGGTTTTATGGCATGGTGTGCCTTGATGCTATCTGATTCGGCCACTGGGAGAGGGACTGACCAAACAGGTTTGGCCTGAGGCAATGGTTCCAGCTTGCCCAGGTCAGAGAAAAGTCAATCAAGGTGTATGTGTCCTTGGAATCAAATCTGACTGTATTATAAGCCTATGTGAGGGCAACTTCTAAAATGGCTGCCGTGTATAAAATGGGAGCCACGAGTGCAGGACGAAAATGGCGATTTTGAGGTGATAACGCTGCTGGAATTGAGCGAAAATGCTCATGCTTAGTGTACTAGTCATTATCGGTCTTTTGGTACTAAAATCGTACTGCTGTGGCAAAGTAAATTACATGGGTCCAGAATTTTTAGAACCACAAACCCTCCTTTTGCCCTTACATAGGCAATAAACCTATTCTCATGCTAATCTGAGTCCAGGTCTATGTTTCTAAAGTCGTTGAGATGTTGCTGTAACATCATCCTAGTATTTAGCTCGTCTCTTGGTGCAGGTTTCCTTATGCATGATGTAACACAGAGGCCACATATGGCAGGAGAAAGTAAGGAATACCTCTATCTGCAGTAGGTGGCATAAGATCACACACCCAACAATTAGTGATGTTCACTACTAACTAGTGTTGATGCAGAAGCTGTACAAAAGAATTGCTTACGAATTGTGATCTTCTAACCTGCTCATGTTCAGGAAAAGGGTGAAAAGAGTGCAAAGAAACAATAGTAGGAAAAGACATAGGTTGGGAAGTGGGTGCAGAAGTCAATTGAGTAGAGAAAAACAATCCCACCCATAAATGACAACGTCATGTTTAAAAGACACTAGAAAACACGTTATTAAGAACATATAGACAACGGGAGAAAGTAGTGACCACTATTACAAATGAAATAATAATTTTTCGCAACCCTAACCAAAAAGCAAATCCTAAAATTATCTAGTAACATTTTAGGGCTCCTCTGCATTTCAGTAATTTTTGTATGTTCAGGTGGAACAGTGGTGACTCTCATCAATGCTCTAAGGTGAAAAGGGGGTACTCTTTCCACAGAAAATGGACTTTATTCTGCTTTTACTAAACAGAATAGTACTTTAAAACAATGCCAGCAAAACAGTCAGTCTCCTAACACCTAGTCTATACAATCACACGGAAACCTCTTGTGAAACCAACTATGCCCAGAGTCCGTTCAAAAAGCCTCTCTGGCAGGCTTCTATTGTCCATCAAATTTTCTTTTGTTGTTTTCTTTCGCATGGGCCTCTCAATTCAGGCCTCTTCGTGAGAAAAGTACTGCTTAGTTGGAGTGCCCTCCTGGCAAACACCCACAGCTCACTCGAAAGTCTCAATGTTTTAAAGCAATGCACCAGTGTCTCTCCTCTGTGGCAGACACTACAAACAATGTGCTCTTCATTGATCAAGGGCACAAATCATCTCGTGCAGACCCAAGCACCATTAATTGGGAAATAGCTCAAGCTCAGCAGCACTTTCAGACTCCAACACTCATTATTTAGTGTCAGAGGACGCTCAAGCAGCTCTTTCATGGGCACCACAATATAGTGCCTTTTTCCAAACTTGAAATCTCCGGTGCACTGCCCTTCTTCCGTTGGAGCAAAGAAAAGGGGGGGTGTGGCCAAAACTCAGGCCAAGGGGCTCAAGGGATTGCACACTGTCAGAGGTTACCAGCACATGACAGGTAGAGAAATGAAACCTCAAAACAGCTCTGCCATCAACAACAGGAATCTTTCTCTTTAGCTCCTTTACACTGAAACTTTGGCTCTGCGATGTCCAACGCCGTCTGATGGAGGAAGTACGATACCATGCGCTGGCGATCGCTGTCCAGCTTTGCTACTTTCTGGGTGCTGAGACTGTAGGGCCAAGACGTCCGTCTTTCATCTGTAGCTGTCACTGATGGGAATTAGGCTTAAATCAATGTCCTGCAGGTTATTATGACTTGATACCCGCAGAATCTAGTGACGTAGGAAATGTGCCACAGTTGTTAGTTCCCTTCAATTTAGTACAAAAACAGTTCATGGTTTGTAACAAGGGGACTGCAAGCAGGTGGTCTGCAATCTTCAAAGGAGTAGCCATACACCATGGGCATAAAATACAAAGACAAAGGCAGAAGGGCAAAACAGGGTCTCTAGCATCTTTAATTGGGTTCTCTCCATTATTCTCTGCCATCTATAGCTACATGAGAATTCTATCTGAATGGATTTCCTCACACAGTGGCATTGTCTAATGGGGTAAACACATATTTTCCTCAATGATTAAGTCTAGGTGTTCCTCCTTATCTTAGAACATCTCAATAGAGAAATCACATGATACCGATTATCAGGGACATGTAGAAACCTTCCTTTAAAAACTGTGCATCATGTGCACTATGCAATACACAGGCTAATAGTCAAATGTGCAAACAAAAAGACAAGAACTAGAGGGTCCTGATATTTGCATGATTAGGACACATCTGATCCCACCAAAAATTAAAGTAGCAGGAACAGAAGGGAACTGAAAACCAAATTAAAATAGACATTGAAAATTCGTCATGTTCAAAAAGGTAATCATAAGATATCTCCTATTGAGATGGAAAACTTGTCTTACTATAATATTGAGTCAGTTAACCAGTCTATCGCTACCCTGACAGTCAGGCTGGAAAACATTGAAGCAGGCCTAAGGCAAATTCTTGAAAACCAGTCTGGTCATACCAAAGGGAATTATACATAACATGGGGGTCCCTGGTACATCACTGCAGTCCGGAAATGTGAACCTGAACAATACATCAATAATAATAAAAGGGCTGACTGGTGAAAGGAATTCGAAAAAGAGAAATGGGACTAGGACATAGCTAAAATCTCAATAACTAAGCATGATGCGACATTGGTCAGGGGAAGTAACAAAAGAAAAAATCTATAGGAAGAACAAACAAATTATTTGGGTGATAGTCAGGCATGTGACACAACACCGAGAGTACGGGTGATACACAAAGGCCAAAGTTACACAAATTTTAACTCTACCGTTGGTGACTACACCATATACGGTACTCCTAGCTAATGTTTCAGTTCCTTCTTCAGGAAAAAATGAAAACCTGGTTTTCTTTTAAGGAACAAAAGCCATATGCTACTTAGGAAACAGAACATCATTAACTAATGTAATATAGAAATTAGGCCACCTTGAGTCACAGATCTATAATTTCATCCTTAGGTCCAATCAAGGCTACATAAATGTAGGGCTGCCTGTTCCTTTAAGGGAAGGGGCAGTAACGTGACTAACTGCAGGTGACACACTTTGATCCTGTATATCTCTTTTTATTTTCCTTCAATACCATTATAGCCAAATAGACATGCACTGGTGAAGTGTTGTCTTTTATGTTCACAGCATGAAATATCATTATCTGTGGAATTTAGTAACCAGAACAAGTTCAACCAACTGTTGCGTAGCGATGGGCATCGTCATGACCATCCCCTCACAACACAGGGGAGCTTGTAATAGTATCAAAAGCAGCAACAAACATGCAAAAAACAAATTAAAAATAATAAAAACGCACAAAACGTCAAGCCATCAGATATACTTGCTGCGTATCAAGCACAAAAAGCATAGACAAAACAATAGCATGTGTGAATAAGCGGTGACACACAATACCATGTCATGTACTTTATGCACTGTAAACCTGCAGCCCAAAACCCAATATTTGGGCCTGTTTAATTTGTCAGGTTTAAAATCCTTACCCTCCTTTTGACAGTAGATCACCAGGCAATGGAAATCTGCTGTCAAATATAACTTTACTGTTTCTCTTCTAACATACAGGACCAGCAAGAACAATTCATGATAGGACCAAATACATGAAAATAAATTTCCATTACTTAACTGTTACCCTCTTGTCAGTTACTTCGCAACATCAAGCCACCTTAGTTTTACCTTTCTAAAAGTAAAAATTGTTACACTGACACTCCATATTAATTTGGCACCTACAATTTTCACTGTGAAAAATAAGTCTTAATTGGCAAATCGTTCTCATTAAGGCATGTAGCCTTCAACATTTTAGAAAAGGGCTGCATCTTATTTTCTGTCTAAGACTTAATGCAACACTTCATTTTCTGTCAAATAAAAGCAACTAGCAGGCATAATTTTATTTTTTTAGAGCGGAGACACAAATGTATCAGTTCTGCAGAGCATTTAACATGATGTTGGGACTTTCGAAGAAACCCTTTTTTTTTATATTTTCCCTTTGGAATTAAGTTCTTTAATTGTATTGATGTTCTTCTGGAGAAACCAGAAATCCCACTTTTAGAGGCCCGTAGGGTCATTCTGCATTTCACAGAGACAAGGCCCTAATTTAAAAGGTCACAAGTGTCAACATGACAGCCTCCTCCATTGTTTATGGGAAAACTAAAGATAGCATCTCAGCAGCGTGACTTGAGCCAGCCTCTGTAGCTCTCCTAGCTTCTGCCACTCTGAATCTGTCAAAGACAGTAGGCCTTCCTATTTTCCTTCTAACCTGCAATAATTCACTCTATTTAAAAAAAAAAAAAAATTCCTTTTTAGGCGCTAAAAATAAATAAATCTCTATTTCCAGATTATTAAACTACATTTACTGTGAATAATTCACAAACCTTAATAACACACATACCAGTTGTTAGAATAAATGCTTGTTGCAATCCCATGCAATGGTATATATTTCATCAACCTCGAATGAATGAACGTCTCAGTAGGCCCAGCTGAAGTTAGAACCTTCAACCTTGATATTAAAACAAGCCTTTATACTGGCACATTGACTCATTGAATCATAAGAAGGCACAACCTGCAAATATATATCAAACCTAAATGTATGCATTTACTGAAGCCTGAGACACTTTAAAAAGTACTCTGAATGAAAGAAAATGCAGTTTAAACAGTGCTTTTGCCCAAAATCGACTTTGATATTTTAGGCATTAAAAAATCAATATCCTACAATTGTCTTGCATAATATGCATTACCAGAATGTCTATTACACAATCCATGAGTCAGCCATTGAAAATATTAACTTATACTTTATAGAAATGAACTTGTTTGCTCCTGCGCCAAGGGAAAATTGCACATACAAATGTCATTTTAGCGGTGCAACATAACTTAAATAAAATTTTTATGTTAGGAGGTCATAGTATAGGTATTAAGCTTTATAAATATTAAAAAACGATTTTGAAAGGCACTTATTTTTTAAATAATTTTTCCATAATTAATAATTTTCTTTTTTAAAAAAAATAAGAACCCAATTATTATTTTTTTTGGTGATAATTCCACATATAAAAGCAAGCTGCATCCCTTGCCTATTATTTGGGATACATTAACTCACAAGCCTAAGCGCATAAGCCTAACTTGGAATGCGTCACATTTTTGCGCCACTTTCATTTAAAAGGAAGGTTATGCAAAATTCCTCCCATGTTTAATTGGGAAAGTGCTGGCTGAATTGAACATTCCTATCAAATATACTGCAGCTGAAAAGTTTGCCTGTGAACATCTAATACAATCCATCTAAGAAAAATGCTGTAAATGTATTTTTAATTTTTTTTTGCAAAAATAGATAATTTCGTTTTTTTGGGGCCCTATTTATATCTATTGAATGTGTTTTCTAATTTATTAAGCATTTAACTGCAGTTTTGTATATGTGCACAATTGCTCATTCTATAAATTAAAGAGCAACATATAGCTATGTTAGCACATCACATGGTTCATTTCTGGATTTTTTCTAAGTTTCTACTTAATATTAATTAACCAACATTTTACTTAACAAACTGTAAACATCAAGAAGACCCACAAACACACATTGAGCTCATTACAGATATAAACAGAAAACACTCAGGACACACAATACAGCGCGCTTTAGCCATTTTTCATAAATAGCGCTGTCGCAATTTACTTACAGAACCGTTTGCAGATCCTAGTTGTAAGTCATATTTACAAGAAAAAAAAGAAAACTTTTCTCAATTATTTCCAAGAATAGCGGACCCATACTTTATTAAACGTGATGGGGCCTACTCCGTGCTTCACATATAGTTCATAGGTTGGCGTTCCAATCGGAGGAACCGGACATGAGTCCTCCAACCGGGAGTCCCTTTTACAACCAAGACAAAACAAATTTCCAAGTCTGCTAAGACCAGGCATCTTCGCTCACTAGTCTAGCTTCAAACTTCAAAGGATTATCGTTTACGATAGTCTCGTGAATACACGAGTCCTTCGGCTTTGGTACTTGCAAGTTCCAAATCAAAGTGATCCCAAAGGGATACCAAACCAAATGTCCAACTTAAGGACCAAACCAAGTGTCCAACTAAGGACTGGGAGACGCTCCACTTATACTTAACTGAAAATATCGATGACGTCACCAGAAGACTCGTCTTATCGTTTCGCTGTACCAAACATCAAGGGTCCAAATCAGGGCGATAGCCAGGGCAGCAGTCCTTCGTAGCCGTCGGGAAGCGGGGAACCTCGCAGCAAAGACTTTCGGACCACGTCGACATGCAGGGGTCGATGAAGTGGCGGCCTTCCTCCAGAATTTTCACACGAAGCTCCCCACGGACCTCAGGCTTGGACCGGTACCGCTGGTATCGCCCCACGTTGGGCGCCAACTGAGGTACTGGGTTTTTCAGAACCAGTACTGATCCGGTAACCCAGCGGTGCCAGGGTACACCCAAAGACCTCGGGTACTTTCCTGATTCAGACCACAGAAACTCAGAGTCTTCTAGGTGAAGTCAAAGATCAAATTTATTGGCTGCAACCAAGTGACAAGCGTCCTAGAAGTACAACAGCACGGTTTGTATGTTCTCAGGAGACTGTGTTTCAATGCAAAGTCAGGTTTCCTTATATACAGTTTTTTAAGCTTCAGGCAAACATTCTTGACATTTTGGTTGGTCATTCACATGTTTTCACTACAAAGGAAAAAACAGTGTCATGATGAAACCTCATATTTCATGTCATCCAACCCATAATAAATTACCCGGAAAGGCCTAGTATTTTACATCAGATAAGTGTGGACCCCCAATAAAAACGGGCACCTCCCCCTCGTAAAGTAAGAAGAAGAAAAGAGCAGGTGCAGGTGTGAGCAAGATTAGGCAGGGTGTGTGAGCGATAATAAGGGTTTTATGGCATGGTGTGCCTTGATGCTATCTGATTCGGCCACTGGGAGAGGGACTGACCAAACAGGTTTGGCCTGAGGCAATGGTTCCAGCTTGCCCAGGTCAGAGAAAAGTCAATCAAGGTGTATGTGTCCTTGGAATCAAATCTGACTGTATTATAAGCCTATGTGAGGGCAACTTCTAAAATGGCTGCCGTGTATAAAATGGGAGCCACGAGTGCAGGACGAAAATGGCGATTTCGAGGTGAAAACGCTGCTGGAATTGAGCGAAAATGCTCATGCTTAGTGTACTAGTCATTATCGGTCTTTTGGTACTAAAATCGTACTGCTGTGGCAAAGTAAATTACATGGGTCCAGAATTTTTAGAACCACAAAGATTGTCCTGAACTTGTGACCTTGTCCTGGTCTGGCATGACGACAGATGGTGCTTTGCACTTCTAGGCACTGTTTTCATCTAAATATTTTAAATTCTATGTTTCTGGCTCTATTTATTGGATTTTTTTCATTTTGCTCTAAAAAATGTATTATATTTTACTTCGTTTTTCTAATTTGACATAGGATTTTTCTTGTGTCATGTTTTCACTTTATTACTGTTTGAACTGCTGCGTACATACTTTACATATTGCCTCAACCTGACTGCTTTGTGCCCAGCTACCAGAAGGTTATGCACTGGTTAATTTGGGGTTTGCTTGTGTTTCACCCTGATAAGAATCGTGGTTGCTGTTTGAGCAGTATCTCACCTCCCCCTTCAACCAGTAACTGAATTTTCTACAACACTGAACACTGACTTACCTCATTCATGTGACTGAACAGACGTGAATCCTACAACTTCTCGTTATTTATTTAATGCAGAATGAGTTTTATATAATGCTGCATCAAGTCGGGTACTTGCTTGCCATGGCTCTGATTACATTTACCTATCATACAGCCCCCATTCATCCATAGACAAGTATTAATTCCTGAAGTGGTCACTGTTGTCTTCTGAATGACTCAGTCCCATATTTTCTATTCCAGTCTCTTGTCCTTGCTGCGCAAGCACCAATGGGCCAGGACGTTCTCAATCTGTAGTAAAAGCACATTTCCATATGAATATTAAGCTTCTGTTTTCAACCATGAATGTATGCTGTACATCCTTTAAGTGGCGGGAAAACAATTGCATGCTGTGATATATCCTGCTAGTCAACACAAAGGAGTCAGATTGATAGTGTACCTACAAACAGATAAGCAATTTTCTCTTCTGCCTGACACGGAGGCGTCTGGAAATGTGCACAAATTTTAGTGCTTTCTCTAAAATGATGAAAGGAATAATAAGAACGGATATTCAAAACAGGTTGTGGCAACCACATATTATGTGATACCAAATCATGTAAAATGTACGTTTTCTTGTGCGGTGTAATCTTACTCTTTATCTTTCACTTAGCTACAGAGACACTTCCCACTGATGCATATTAGTGTTTTTTTGAAATTGTATTTTTCATAAAGTGACATATAAATTGCACTGTGTTGTAGAGATTGTCTGTCTCTGAATGAAGAATGCTAATCTCGCAGGATTCATTATCTGTATCAATATGTTTCAATAAAAGGCATTATGCTTCATGCTGCTAGGAGAAGCATTTTGAAGCTGTGGGTTCCCGAATAGTTAGGATGATAACACAATACTGTGATTATATGTGATTACTTGTATTGCTGTTTGTCAGGTGGAACATTATCTTTTTCCCTCAGATCACAAAGATTTGGAATGGGATCAGGCACCCGGAAATAGGTTCAAAAGTCGAACTGACATGCGTTTCCTGATCCTCCTAGGCCGCGATTACAAGCGGGTTAGGGTAGAGACATATTCACAGTACCCCGTAAATATCATTATCATAGGTGAGGTATTTTAGAGATGAGTTAAATACTTTCTTTTCCAAGACTTTTTCACTTGAAAATACAATTTATATGTAGATTTGGTGTTTAAATCAACGTTTTGTCTTTTTCTGGACATTTTCCCAGATTTGATTTTCTCAGCAAAATCAGGCTTTCACAGGGATTAAATTTCTACAGCCATTTTGCAATCGAGGCTTTTGAGGCAGTTCTCTCCATTGACAGGGTTCACCAAATTAGACTCTTATCAATCATAAGATACTGACAACCCGAAAACAATATATTGTATTAGAGAGTGTAATATATTTTAACTGAGGCAGAGTTTCGGGTGGTGATGATGCTTCTTCCCCACTCAAAAGTGCTAGTAAACAGCATACAGCCCTGTGCGGATTGCATATATTGTTAATGTCATACGGTTTGTTTTTTCGTGTGTAAATATTATAGAGAAACAGAACGAGAACAGCAGGAGATATAACTGTTCAGTGAGAAAAAAAAACTAATTAGTTTGTTGAGCGAATCTAACTCTAAATCCTCGAGCCGGTAAACAATTAATTCTCCACTTATATACTATTTTAATAAATCAACATTTGAACTTTGTGTTTTGGTACAAAAAAGAATTGGGAAAATAGGCTTATCTGCAAACCTTTATCAATAAAATGTTTCCTGGAAGTACATCTACTTGCACTAGCCTGGTAAACGGCGTTTTACTCTATAGGATTTTCACCTTAATTGTGTTTTACTTACTTACAAACTCATAGCAGGATTACAACAAGCATTATGTTCATAATTGCTGTGCCTTCTAGAAGTATTTTTAAGTGAATTTTCGCACTTAGTGTCAAAACTATAGGGCCATATTTACAAGAAATTGGTGCATCACTAATGATGGGCCACTTTTCTTGTGGCCCACTAACGCCACCATGGAAGCACCGCATTTACAATACGACTCACCATGGCACATGTTAGGGGCAATAGCGGAATTTTTTTATGCTGTTTTGTAACGCTATACTGGAGTAGTGTGCAAAAAGATACCGCTAATCTAGTATAGTGTTAAAAGGCCCATTGAAATAAATGAGAGCCTCATTTTATTGCCGGCTTTAAACAGGTGTTAAAAATGATGCTAGAAATGGCGCAATGGAATCTTATAGAGCCCATTGCGCCATTTTTAGCGAACCTCTAATGAGGGCCCTCCCCCTTTGCATATATCATGTATATGTTATAAATGATGTGGTGCAAAGTGTTTACAAGGTGGCACAAACCTAGTTTGCACCACCTTGTAAATATGGCGCTGTGGTAGTGGCCCGTTAGCGTCACATTTGCAGCAAACATTTTGCCACAAATTTCGTGCTAAGGGGTGCAAGAGCCTTGTAAATCTGGCCCATAGTTCCTCCCAGTCATCATTTGTGTGTTTGAACCCAGTCATGCCGGCTTGACCATTATTACATAATCTCATATCTAACATCGCTCTTGAATACATTAATTTTCAGCTCAGTGATACATAATGCTTTCGTCTTTCCTGAGAAGTAGATTCAAGATGCATGACATAAGCTAATTGTTTCTATGCAATTTTTAAAATTTGAGTCCAGGAATTTCTCAACTTGACACAGCCTGCCATCGTATTATCCAGCTTTCCTTAATGCAACATGACATCTCCTACATATGTGATCCTCGCATAAATACATTTGTGCTTTTTGATGGAGTAGTAATTAGATAGTTGTTAGAAATAGGGTCTTTGGTTGGCAGTCAGGTTACCCCCTGTCCAAGCAAGGACCCTCAGTCTGGTCAGAGTAAAGGACAATCACACTCAGTTAATGCCCGCTCACCCCCTTGGTAGCTTGGCACGAGCAGGTAGGCTTAACTTCAGAGACCAGGTGTAAAGTATTTGTACCAACGCACACAGTAATATAGTAAAAACACCACAAAAAGACTGAACACAGGTTTAGTAAAATATCCAATATTTACCTAAACAAAACGAGACCAAAACCACAAAAATCCGACATACACAAGTCAAGTTATTAATTTTTGAAGATCAAACTCAAAAATAGTGCTTAGAAACACAAAATGCTTCGATGAGGTAATAACACACAGTGTCGTGACAGAGTCGTTCCCAACAATCCGACGCCAACGGCGCCAGGTACGGAGTCAAGCAGACTCCTCGGTACAGTACCTTAATAAAGTGTGAAAACAAGCCAGTGTGCGAAGTCAGGGATCACAGTGTTGCTCGATCCGAGGCGGCATCGGTTACGGTGCTGCGGGGCGAAGGAGAGGAGGCATCACAAAGGGTCGCTGGGTCCTTTCTGCAGAGCGGTGAGGTGAGGTGGCGTCGGTGCGAAGCGTTGAATCCATCCACTTCAGGCGGAGTCGATATCCGGCGGTCACAATGTAGTGCAGTGACTTCCATAGAGTTGCGGACTTCCGCAGGGCTGCAGCGGTGTCAGACCTGTGAGGGTCATCGCACCCACTGAGGACAACAGTCGGTTGCAGGCAGCATCACGGAATTGAGCAGCTGCGTTGGTTCTGAATTGTCAGAAGTCTGTTTTCTTGGATTTTCACCAGCTTCTTTTGTCAAGGGCCCAGGGACTGGATATGGCACCACTTGTCCGGGCAGGAACTCAGCAGAGAGTCCAGGTGCTGGTAGGGAAAGTCTTTGATGGTCCTGAGACTTCAGAACAGGGGACAAGCTCAGCCCAAGCCCTTGGAAATTCTACACAAGCAGGAATATACCTTGGCTGCCACTCTGTACTGTCCCTTCTTTTCCAAGTCAAAAAGGAAATGTAGAATTACTTTGGTACTGCAGCATTTGATCCTATAGTTAGTTCCATTTTTGCAAGGAAGAGAAGGGGTCGATACAGAGGGAAGGCAAGTGCAGTTTTAGAAGGGAGAGCAGCTGCAGAGACAAAGGATGGAGATTTTGGGTGAGCGCTGTTAAGCTGGGGTGAATCTTGGTGGTGGGGGCTCGGTGCAATGCACAATAGAGGAGCAGCAAACTGGCTCACACAGAATGGAGTATTTTCAGGCCTATGATGTTAACTGTAGTTCACAAAGGGAGCTTTCAGATTAGCTTTCCAAATTCCTACATTCCATCCATGGTGCTAATATGAAATATTGTATAATCCCACAGTGCCACACAAATTGTCCCTGCCCACGTGTTTTTATGTTCCTGAAGCATTACATTGAAATCAGTGTCTCTTATAAGCAGGAAATATAAACCAATCATTGCAAAATTTTAAATTACACCGAGCATTGCGCATGAAACTTCAATCTATCAAGTGCAGGCTGAAAAATGAGGTAATTACCCATAATCATTTGCATGTTAAGAGCTATCACAATATTACAAAGCAAAGTCCAGTTGCGCATTAATTTGGAAAGCAATGCACAATTTCCTGATTAATGTTTCATTGGCAATATTCCCCTTAGCACTGTCAGATGCTAAATAACAATAGAAGCAATCAATCTACCAAAAACCTGGATACCTCCAACATGGACGAAGCTGAGAATTATTATTCAAAGTGTGAATGTCCATAATTCTGAAGTGTTACGGCGTTTAATCAGTTTTACGATTTTTATGAATTTTCGTATATTTCACTTATTTAATTGGTCTCATCAGAGGTAATATCATTCGTGTGTTGATTTAAGCTTTTTACACACTGCTTGGGAAAATGAATTTCCAGTGTTTGAATTAATATCATTATGGGCGTAGCAAACAATGCCTTAGAGATTCTGTATGGCAAGAAATAAGTATTTGCAACATGACTCACTCTGTTTGCTTTTTATCTGAAAAAAAATAGTCGAACCACGGGGAAGGTTCATAATATATCAGAAAGATTGAACAGCTATCGCAGCTTTTTCACGTTCTTAAGAAGGATTCATCACAGTGAAAATGAGTGAATGGTGCAGCATAGTTTGACAAGATGCAACTTTTCGATCAGCAATACTTTATTTTCATGCTGGAGAGCAAGATCTTAAAGCCCAGAGAAAGAACTGATTACACCATGCCTGGCATGAGGTGAGTTGAATACTCTCACCACATACATTCAGAACAAAACCATGTCTAGACCTAGAAGAATCTTAGCAACACACTCTGCGTCTGAACAGCCTGGCATTTGCATATATGTGTCCTCTGTGAGGGTTAGGTTTGGAAGGGGGATGGTCGGGAGACTTGGGTCTACAAGGTTTGTGTTCAATAATGGTGGACTGTGATAATGATTTATGGGCCTCATTTACGAGGCCGTAGCAGCACACTGCACCACCAGAGCTTCACTTTTTTGGGCGCTCTGGTGTCGCAGTATGCCAGCCCATATTTACAAGGCCATTCAAAGCTACCCTGTATGGCTTTTCATGGCCTTCTAAATATGGCCCCCTTTCACGCATAACACTGTGTGAAAGGGGTGTTCCATGGGTATTGCCTCAGTTGTTCCCATGCAACACCCATGGAACCTGAAGGAATCTAACGCATTCCCAGATTTTCAAGTCTGGGAATATGTTAGATTCTTATTCCACCTCAGGGGTGGCATAAGAATGAAGCAACAAAGACACATATAGTTATTCTGCAGCACACACAGAAAGAGGAGAAAACCTCTTGTGATTGTTTTTATGCAGAAGGGCGTCCCTTCATGCACAAAATCATCTCCACAATGCAAGGTGCCTGCATAGGCACTAGGCAGACGTTTGTGTGGCAGTGGAAGGGGAGAGGACAGAAATGCACGTATCTTGTATATAACTACATTGTAATTACATTTTGGAGTCGACTACTGTAGAACATTGATGTCTTATGGTTATGGTTGTATATGGTAAAGCTAAACATTTCCAATGTTGTTTAATTTGTACAAACTTTATCAAACATTTTCTCCCAAATAGAAGTTGCATGCCTCAATGTTTCCTATTTTTTTGTGCACTTGTCAGCATGAACAATATACATGAACACTAGACCCTGTGGTAGTGGGCTATGTAATCCTCAGAAACTAATTGGGCAGCTAGAGGGGATGGAGGAGAAGGGCCCCTTCCATCTGTTAGGGCCTCGCACTATGAAGCACCTCACAGACTCCCATAACATAAGATGCCAGACTCTCTGGTGGTGGGTACTGAAAAAACAATTCAGCAGTAGTAGAGGGTAGAAGAGCTGGCCATTCAAATCTAGTTTGACCTTATGCCATACAGAGCCTCACAGACTCCTGCAGTGTGGGACATGCACATCCTGGGCAAAGACTGGGACAAGAGTGAGCTCATCCACATCCACCAGCTGGGATTGGGCTGGGCCACCCGCATTTTATCTTTCATCATCTTAGTTCTAATCATTTTGCAACATTGGGAAGCAGAAGCAATACATATTCATCTTCTAAGCGCACTGCATTGACAGTTTTCTTGCAAGTAAAATTGGAATAAGAACCAAGGATATGGCACTAACCTAGAGGAATCCGTCAAAGAGGCCACACTGATACGGCTTCATTGCTGGTAGGAGATCTAGGGGAGATGCTCTATGTGTTGCGTTTCAACTAATCAAGAATTAGGGGCTGATTTAAGAGCCCTTTTAAGAGCCCCTATGCCTTTTTGCTCCATAATAGCGTATTTTTTTATTTTTTTTACGCAAATATGCCCCAACGAGGCCAAACTCCCAGAACCAAATTTACAAAGTGGCGCAGTGCATGCGTTGCACCAGTTTGTAACCCTTTGCGCTACATTGTGCCTGCACTAGGCACATGTATGCAAAGGGTCGTTCCCCTACAGGGGGGCTAAAAACATTACGCAAAGAAATCTAAAAGATTTATTTGCGTCATTTATTTTGTCACATTTAACGTCTACTCAGAGCACAGCAAAGCCATGGGGCCTCATGGGCTTTGCAGGATTAGCTTCTACGTTTTTACTGCTAATCCTGCAAAGCTCTGAACTTGCATCAAATGTTTTTCCCTAACTACTGCCACTGTGCACTGTATCGTAGATGCAGTGCACACATTGTCGCATTACAGGGGCCCTAAGTGGTGCTGCACCAGTTATCTTAAATCAGGTCCTTACTGTTTTACTGAGAATTTGCTCAAAATAATGACTGTTATAAAAAAAAAGAGACAGGTACAGTAACAGAGGCACAACATCTTTGGTAAAAGGGTGACATTGTATTCAGACCCTACCATTCTTAAGATTGTGTTTTGATTCAGATTGAAGTTTTTTCAGTATATGTGATATTAAAAGAAAATTAATTTTGAATTGAATTTGAATTAGTGCAGTGGGACAAGGGTTTTGAACCACTCAATGGGATATTAATTACCACAGCAAGTAGGAATAAAAAGTAGATTCACAATCAATATATAAGAGGAATGGATTTGATTCTAACATTTTGTTGGAGGAGTGTCAGGTTTATTAATGACAATATTTATATATGGTTTACATTTTTATTCTCAAAATGGGGCAATGAAAAATAAACAATTTTAATAAGATGCTTGTATAATGGGATTCCTGAGACAATGATCATATATGAACTATAAGGTAGTGATTTACAGATATTATTTTACTATGAGGATATTGACACCTCCAACTTTGGGAGAAAGAATATGTAAATGACCATGAAGTACTAAACAAAATATATAAAAAAGACAATGTGATTGGAATTATTGCGGAGACCTGAATTTATTTATTTCTAATGACAATAGAAATATATAGGGTTGATTCATAATACTAATTATAATATTAGGTAGAGCTGTACTGTGATATATCAATGTTAGATTTATGTATTTGGAATCAATTTGTCATTTGGCACTATTTTCCTATTTTCTGGTTTCTACCTCCCCATTTTTCCTCTCATTTTCCTTGTAACTTCATTTTTACCTTTAATTTTTTGAGGTTATTTTCCACTTGTTTGTTTAATCTCATGTTTTCTTATACTTGATTGGCTTTAGTAGACATTTTTTCCGATTTACCATCTGTTGTGTTGTACTGAAACTAGTTTATATTATGTCATTTGCAATGAAAACGTCCTGAAATGTGTCCAATATGTGTGATTTTAGTTGTATTCACATGCATTTTTTATGTATTTGTATTTGTTTTAGGAAGAGGGTCCTTCCCTCAAAACACGTGTGGGCTGGCTGTACATTTTAACTTAATAAATGTACAAAGATGCTTTTAAAGCAGTAAAAGCCAAGTAACAAATCTTTGAAGTCATACCATGAGCTTCAATTACTTGGCAGTCTGATATGGAGAATCAAAGATGTGTTCTCACCACACATCCGGTTCAATTGCATGTTAAAGCAGACCTATTGAGGTTCATGCAGAATTTAAACTTGAAGAGATTCTTTGAAATCTTTTGAGACAAGAGACAATGTACATGTATAGCAATGGAACCAATCTAAAGACCATTAAAGACCTCACAGGTATTTCAACGAAAATGACTTGGGAGGATGGAGATCATTTAGATATTGAGGCCCGGGCAAAACAATTTAGCATTATAGAAGTGACAGCAAATGAAACTGGTCTAAGAATGAAATTAACATTCATGCCAAACCTGGCTGGGAATAAGATATTTTCTATAATTTGGTTCTTCTTGATTTTGATTCATTCCCCAGACATAAGAACACATCAACTTTGAATAAAGATGAACTGAATAAAATTGATACTTCTATAGTTAAAGACAAGCCAACAAAGGTGGGAATGTTTTTGTTCTGAACTATGAAAATGATGACTTTGAAGCAGGCGACAATTGAGTATAAATGACAACTAAGAATGTGTAGAAGGAGGCAGATTGCATGATTAGAAGAAACAATTGAGAGAAAGTTTGAAAATGTATTATGAGAAAATCTGCGTGCAGAGAAAGAACATGAATTTCAGAATGTTCATAATTCACTAACACCAGTTAATAATTTTTTTGTCCAAAAAAATTGAGAGGCAATGTTTCCTGTGCATTTGAGATTAATACATCAGGAAAGATTCATTTAAAGAAGCATATTGAAGAATTGATATGAATTAATTGAGATATCTAAAGTGAAGGAATGAGACATGGAAAAATAATAAGGTTAAATAAAGGTTAATTATTCACCTCCTTTTAATGGATCTAACCGCGAAGATACTGACACTTGAAGGTCCTGGTGCAGACAGGCAAGTCTGGCGTCACAGCTTCATTCATCATCTATGTTGCCCCAGAGAATCTCACTACTAGATGGTTTTAACGATCTATGGTATTTCCACCCTTAGAAGAACCAGTGGTTAAGCATTAAAAAAGACAGCGTGTGCATTGGAGAAGACTGACAAATATGATAATCCCTCAGAGATTTTGTCTATAACTGCAGATCATGCCTTATTGGACAAAATTTGCCTTAGGTTCAGTGCTTTACTGAATGCACAGATGCACCTCTTTATGGTTGTCTAATGTTAATTGAGACAAATCTATCAACTGTAGTGAAGTGAAGTGACACGTTTTCCCAATGCTCACCCTGCGACTTCATCTTTTGCACCCTCTTCTGTTTCCCCTGTGCTCAGACCATTGCATTTCCATGGCTAGAATTTAACTAACAATCTATCACTAATTTGTTCCCGGATCAATCTCTAGCCATAAACACCTATTGCAACCTGTTGTTTCTACTAGTCATGCTTTCTGTACCACATATAAGTCCCTTAAGTCACCATTAGAGAGTGGTATTACTGAACCATAGCTGTATCAATCAATGTACTTGCCCAGTAAGTACTTTATTCTGAAATTTGCTTCCATTGGCTTGCCCATACACACTGATTTTAGCTAATGTACCTAAACTGAAATCTGCCTTGGAGAAAGATAGTAAACAATTACAGAACGAAGGTTTACATAGGTTACATTTTAACTTGCATTTGAATACTTTCAGCAGTAACCAGATTATTTTCACCAGAAGGCTCACATGGGTAGACCTGTCAAGAAAGACTATGTAAGGTGACTGTTTAGTGATCCATTTTAGAAAAAGAAAATCTATTCATGTGTGCAATCTGCTAGCTTATTTCAAATCTTTCACTACTATTTTAGAGCATATCATTCCCGTACCCTTAGACTTTTTATATAAACCCCTGTGTTCTGAAGCAGAAGTTTAGATATCGTCTAATCCAATCCCTGCACCAATTAACAGCAATCATCCTAATGCACTGGGTCATGGCTAGAGTTTGCCAAGCTGATTCTCAGACCTACAAAATCCAGCTGAGATTCATTGACTTAATCAGTTATATATTGCTGATACTAAAGGTCTGAATGGAACAGCTTGTACAGTGTAGCTAGTAGTCTGGACAGGTCTAGTGAATAAGCCCTTTCCACACTTGGCTCACATCATGAGTGGCCTTTTCAAACTAACAATTTAAAAACCAACGTCACCAAAAGATGTATTTTTAAATTGGTAGTAAAGAGACCCCAAATTTCATATCTCTATATGCTCCCAATGTGAAACTACATTTGAAGGATATTTGAATACAATCCCCTTGTTAAGCTATGCAAGAGAGAGGCCTTGCAATTGTGAAAAACGAATTTGACAGTAGTTCACTATCAGGACATGTAAAAGACACCAGTACCTGTCCTACCTTTTAAATACACTACAACCTACCCATGGAGCTGCCTTAGGGCTACCTTAGGGGTAAATTAAATGTAGTAAAAGGGGAGGTTTGGGCCTGGAAAGTGGGTGCATTTGCCAGGTCGATCTGGCAGTTAAAACTGCCCACCCAGACACTGCAGTAGCAGGTCTGAGACATGTTTAGATTACTTCTCATGAGGGTAGCACAATCAGTGCTGCAGGCCCACTAGTAGCATTTGATTTACAGGCCCAGTGCACACATAGTGCACTGTACTAGGGACTTCCTAGTAAATCAAATATGTCAATCGTGGATAAACCAATTACCAATACTATTTTAGACAGAGAGCACTTGCACTTTAGCACTGGTCAGCAGTGGTTAAGGGCCCAGAGTCCTAAAAACAGCAAAAACAGATCAGGAAAAATAGAAGGAAGGATGTTAAGGTTTTGGGATAACCCTGCAAAAAGGGCCATTTCCAACAACATTCATATAGGGAGTAAATAATTAAAGATAATGAGGCATAGTAGTCATTAATAATTGGTGAGTGAGTTAGAAAAGACCCTGAAACAAATGGACAGAAAATAAAGTAAAACAAGTTCTTAGGTATTCATTTTTTTATAAATATAGTAATGTTTGCTAACTTTCTAGACATTGTATTAAAGAGCTACATATAATTTTTTTGTGACTAAAGCCTTACTCTGGCAGAGTCATTGACCTATGTGTTTTAATTTATTTAAGTTTAATAAACTAAATAATGTTTTACTCTCAATGAAATGTTCTAGACAATTTATTTTACCACAGTGTATCTTATGATGAGCCTTGATATCTTGGCCCATTAGACACAGTGTAAACCCGGTTTTGAAACAAGAGTAACCATTCACGTTAGGTAAAGTGGAGGCACTATTGTTTTAAGAAACTGATTAATTTACAGAGTTCAGTCAGGCAAGACACACTTAAGTCACTATCGAGTATCCACATGGTTCAAGTGACATATCTAATCCAAGTTGCTTGAACAGTGAGACCACATGCCTGACTCTACAAATGAAAGTGCTAACATTTAAGTTAAGTAAATTAAGTCATCACTTTTCATTGCTACTGCAATGCAGTGCTAGTAGCGTGCCTTTAATTTAAGTATACACCAGGACGAATAAAGTGAGAAACCCCACTGCATTCACACCATGTCTCACAGATGGTAAGATCATATGTGAGAAGAGTTCTACAGGACCAACCTAGCAAAGCTCATCACTTAGCTTAATGCTGCTACGAACGCTACCTCGAATATTTGTGTTCCATGGCCTGAATACTGTAATTATTAAATAGTATTTCCTGAGTTCTCTGCTTCAAATTCCATAGTATCTCTGCCCATATACGTTGCTTATGGTTTCAGGGAATATCTCAAAGATTATGGATAATGTGCTTTAGCTACTCATAACCAATCTGCCTCCTAATTGTCCTGGTAACTGCTATATTTATAGTGGTTAGCTTCTTGATAAAATGACAGTACTTCTATCGAGAATAAAGGAAATTACAGAGTAGTTTCTTTAGCCATAATGTCCATACTCACATATTTTCTTCTTGCCCTATTGACAGCGAAACTATTTTTAATGCGTTCGTGTAGTCATGGTGTGAGGGTAGTAACATTAGAATGTGTGATGAATAAGGATATTTAAGGTACAGATGCTACTTTATGTATTTGTTACTGCACAGGTTACAATAAACCAAGAATAAATGCATACTTCTGCGGAGTTTATTAAAAACCTCTTGATATAGTAAAAGGGTCCAGATTACATACACATTCATGGATTACACTGATTACATTAGTACCAGTGTATATTTGCATGGATATTTAGACTAAACAACTAGTGCACAATGTCACTTTTTCACTAATCATGTGTTAATTATATCATATTTATATACAACTGTTGTTGCAAATGTAAAAAAATACACCAGTCCTGATGTGAAAAAATGTATTGTAGCCTCGATGATGGGTTACGTTGAAATACAATATTTACATCACTTAAGTTACCTGGTGTTAGGATGGATTGTGTCATGTCAAATTATATAGGTGAGGTGATTCACAGCTTTATGCCACATATATGGATACAGAGTACTTGCAGCATGAGACTGGATGGAAAGAAAGAAGAGTGAATACAGAGGAGGAAGAGGAAGTCTTGCTCCAAAATCCATTGCAATTGCAGTTGCTGCCTGGCTCAAGCTCTGTGTAACTTGAAAGGGTTGTGTTTACACCTACAAGATGCCTCCGAAAATAGATCACCGGAGCTCGCCTACTAAGTAAGAAGGGGCTTCTGTCCCTGGCTGCCACAAAACTTCTGATAATTAAGTTCTGTCATAATTGCACGCCCTAAAATGAACAGAGAATGTAACTGTAAGAGTCCAGGGCAATGTGCTGTGCATTTACACTGCAACCTAACGCCAGCAAGACACTAATCAAGGGCACACTAGGGGGCATATTTATACTCTGTTTGCGCCGGAATTGCGTAGTTTTTTTTTACGCAAATCCGACGCAAAACTAACTCCATATTTATACTTTGGCGTTAGACCCGTCTAGCGCCAAAGATCTTGGAGTTTGCGTCATTTTTTAGCGTGGACACCTACCTTGCGTTAATGATATGCAAGGTGGGCGTTCCCGTCTAAAAAATGACTCCGAGGCATGTGCGCCGTATTTACACTCCCGGGCAAAAATGAAGCCCGGGAGTGGGCGGGTCAAAAAAAATTACGTCCAGCCGTTTTAGCGTCATTTTTTAACGCCTGGTCAGGGCAGGCGTTAAGGGACCTGTGGGCTCGGAAGGAGACCAGAGGTACCCTCCCATGCCCCCAGGGACACCCCCTGCCACCCTTGCCCACCCCAGGAGGACACCCAAGGATGGAGGGACCCATCCCAGGGAACTTAAGGTAAGTTCAGGTAAGTATTTTTTTAAAAAAAAATTGGTGGCATAGGGGGGCCTGATTTGTGCCCCCTACATGCCACTATGCCCAATGACCATGCCCAGTGGACAGAAGTCCCCTGGGCATGGTCATTGGGCAAGGGGGCATGACTCCTGTCTTTACTAAGACAGGAGTCATGTCAATGGGGGTTGGGAGTAAAAAAAAATGGCGCTAATCGGGTTGAGGCGAAAATTTTGCCTCAGACTGACTTGCCCCATTTTTTGGCGCCCAAGCTCCATTTTCCCCTACGCCGGCGCTGCCTGGTGTTAGTCATTTTTTTTTACGCACACCAGGCAGCTCCGCCGGCTAACATAATTCCATAAATACGGCGCCCGCATGGCGCTTTGGAATGGCGTTAGCCGGCGTTAAATTTTTTGACGCACAACTGCGTTTCCGCAGTTGTGCGCCAAAAAGTATAAATATGGCCCTAGGTGTGTGCAAAATGTGCTAAGACTGCTTGGCTTTTGACGTTTTTTATTCAAACATAGCACGTGGTTCCTGGGTGGACCTTAGAGTTGGCATGCTCCTACTTGGCCCTTAGATCTGCCGTAGGAATGAATGGCATGTAGAACAATTGTCACTGTTGACTATTAGGGCAAAACATGCTTTTGAGTCTGTCAAGCTTTGATAGGTGGATGGTTTTTATACTTTGCAAACCTAGGAGGCTGCCTAGACTAAGCACATCAGAGACTCAGGTCACTACACGGAGCCCTGGTCCAAGGGGCCAATCCCCAGTCATTCACATGGGCTTCAAGGAGCTCCTACAACTGTTTTTTTCTGAACTCCACTTGCCAGAGACTCCTCCTTGGTTTGCAGTACCCTTCCCTCTGTAGAGAAAGTGGTGTTGGATGATGCTTAGAGCCATGTCGCAGAGAACAGGCATCCATGTGGGCTTCATGGATCTCTTGATGTGATATCTTTGTGCTGGTCAGTTTGTTCCTTCTGAGGACTTGCTTCCTCAAGTCATAGGCCAAAGACTCCCATTGTGAGCCTGATCCCACACCAATGTGTAGGGTGGCCTCCAGCCCTGTTAGAAGAGGAGGGCCCATGAAGTGCACGGAGAGCAGTGAACTACCATAAACACAGACAAAGGCCCTTACACCCACTGTGATCTGAGCACATACCCTCCCCAAACAGGGAGGCCAGCCACAAGGACAATGTGGTTCTGTTGGACCTTTTTGCTTATGCAGGGTCATCTCCAATCCTTTTGCCTCCTGCCTCCTATTATTTCTGACCTGTTGCTGTTGACTTTTGATCTCTGAGCACTTTACCACTGCTAACCAGTGCTAAAGTGAATATGCTCTCTGTGTAAATTGTATTGTTGATTGGTTTGTCCATGATTGGCATATTTGATTTACTAGTAAGTCCCTAGTAAAGTGCACTAGAAGTGCCAGGGCCTGTAAATTAAATGCTACTAGTGGGCCTGCAGCACTGCTTGTGTCACCCATATAAGTAGCTCTGTAATCATGTCTCAGACCTGCCATTGCAGTGTCTGTGTGTGTATTTTTAACTGTAAATTCGACTTGGCAAGTCTACCCACTTACCAGGCCTAAACCTTCAATTTTCTTACATGTAAAGCACCCCTAAGGTAGGCCCTAGGTAGCCCCAAGGGCAGGGTGCAGTGTATGGTTAAGGTAGGACATATAGTGATATGTTTTATATGTGCTGACAGTGACATATTTCTAAATTAGTTTTTCACTGTTGCAAGGCATGTCCCTCTCAGGTTAACATAGGGACTACCTTTAAATACGATTAAAGTGTAGATTCCCTTTGGGAGCGGATGGACATGTGGAGTTTGGGGTCTCTGAGTTCACAATTTAAAAATACATCTTTTAGTAAAGTTGATTTTGAGATTGTGTGTTTGAAAATGCCACTTTTAGAAAGTGAGCATTCTCTTGCTTACACCATTTCTGTGACTCTGCCTGTTTGTGGATTCCCTGTCTGGGTCAGTTTGCAGTTGGGCTGGTTGCACCTCACACTAGACAGTGACACAAAGGGAGCTGGGGTGTAGTCTGCATTTCCTGATGAGCCATCTGTGCTAGGATGGAGGGGAGGAGTGGTCACTTACACCTGAAAGGGCTGCACCTGTCCTCACTCAATTCAGTCTCCGACCCCCTGGTGAGTGTCTGGGGCCTGGCCTGGGCAAGGCAGGATTTCACATTCAAAAGAGACTTTACTTTGAAGTAGGCCTACTTCAAAGGAGAAATTGGGTATAAGAAGGGCACCCCAAACCACAGACTTTAGAACACTTCTGGAAACAAGAAGAACCTCTGCTTGGAGAAGAGCTGAAGAGCTGAGGAGAAGTGCTGCCCTGCCTGTGACTGTACTTTGTGGAGCTATACTGCAGATGCTGCTTCTGCCAGAGTAAGAGGGCAAAGACTGGACTTTGTGTGCCTTCCATCTTGTGAAGAAATCTCCAAGGGCTTGATTTAGAGCTTGCCTCCTGTTGTTTGCAGTTTCAGGGACAGCAAAGACTTCTCTCTGCCAGCACCTGGAGTCTCTGGAGAGACTCCTGCTCTGACAAGTGGTGCCCTATCGAGTCCCTGGGCCCTTGAAAGGAAAGCTGGTGGAAATTCAAGGAAATCGACTTCGGACGACTTCGGACCGATGCCACTGCTGAATCCGGTGACGCCACCTGCAACCGACTCCGTAATCTTCCCTGGAACGTGACACCCTTTGCAGGCCCGATGCCGCTGCAGCCCCGCTGAAGTCTGCAACTCTGTGGAAGTCAGCGCACCACATCGTGCCCAACGCCGCTCGCGGTGCGCAGATTCAACGTTACGCACTGACGTCGCGATCCCCGACTTCGCGCATCTACTTGTTTTCACTCTTCACCAAAGGTACTGTACTTGGGGGTCTACGCGACTTCGTGTCCGGCGCAGCTGGTGTCGGCTTATTGGGAATGACTCCGTCACAACACCTCATCGAAGCATTTTTTGGTTGTAAGAGCTATTATTGAGTTTAATCTTTAAAAATTCATAACTTGACTTGTGTATGTCAGATTTTTGTCATTTTGATCTTGTTCTGTTTAGATAACTATTTCCTATTCGTCTAAACTGGTGTTATGTGATTTTGTAGTGTTCTCATTAAGTTACTGTGTGTGTTGGTACAAATACTTTACACCTAGCACTCTGAAGTTCAGCCTACTGCTCTGCCAAGCTACCAAGGGGGTAACCACGGGTTAGCTGAGGGTAATTCTGTTTTACCCTGAATAGAGTGAGGGTCCTTGCTTGAATAGGGGGTAACCTGACTGTCAACCAAAATGGATGTCTTACCATGGAAGAATAAATGGGCTACAGCTTCATGTCAAAGCCTCAACTGCATGCTGGTAAGACCCAAGGACACTGGAGTTTCAAGCTCCTAAATACAGGCATTGCCATTGGAGAAATGTGGGGCTTCAGTGTGCATGTGAATTAATGATCAATAATATTCTGTTATTCACACTGTTTCTTGCATCTAGCTATGTTTTTCATCTACATGCAAGCTGATTGATCAACCTCCAAGACTCACACTCAATGTTTGCACCATTTACCTATATGTGGGTTCAGGAGAGGGAGAGAAAGGCAAGTCCAGCCATCTGCTTCCTGCGCAGTGAGACAGTCTGGCAATGGATCATATTTCTCCTCCTGGAGTCAAACTCAATAGTGCAGAAAATGTCAGGCATTCTTCCAGGGAGTCTTACTCAACAGCACCCTTGTGGGTAAACTGCCAGATATCAGCATTGAAAGACAGCTCTATCACCAGCCTACCTTTCAAAGGGCAAAGCTTCCATGACTGGACCATATACGTCTTGAAATCCCAACCCAGCTGCATGGGGCTAGTCAAGCAGGTACTTGGCAAAGAGCAAGAGTTACACCTCTACATGCTGGCTATCTAGCACCAACTAAGGCAGTTGGAAGTCAGTGCTTAAACCCTGTACATTGAGAGTCATCCATCTAGTCCACAGCCCCAAGCCATGGCAGTGGGCTGAACTTCATTAATGGAGGAGGTACCAATGAAGAAAAGCTTGATTCCCCATACTTCCAAAGTGACTCAAATGATGACCAGTGGGATGTGTGCATGAAAGCCTGAGCAACTCCCCCATCGCCCCTGAAGTGACACATGCATGCTGCTGGCGTTCAAGGCTGGGGGACGTCAAGGGGCATATCATCCACACTCAGAGGAAACAAGGTTTCCTGTTGGTCTCACGCCTTCCTGTCCAGGCTGCCCTGATGCCTGGAGTGGTTCACACTTTGAGTGCTTGAAACCCAGACAGACAGTAATCAGGCACAGAGAGCATCAGTAGCATGACATCTCAGGGCCAAGACTAGAAGGCACAGTGATTATGTTCCCTGGCACAATTCTGGGTAAGCATGGAATCTGTCCTGGGAGGACTTTCTTACACATTGAGGCCCCACCAGGCTGCATGCTTCTATTGGCAATTCACTCCATCAAGCTCACATCTGCAGTGCAAGAAGGAGAGCTCTGGGCCACACATATCATGACCCATGGCATTTGGTCATATTCCCTTGAGCAGAGCCTGCCAATCACTCAGTCTTCATCCATGTTTCCACAGCTGCAGACTACTCTGCTGGCAAGTGGCTAATGGTAAAACTGGGCCTGGACTTGATTTTTATCCAGGACAAATACAAGGTCAGATACGCTTTGTCACTTCGGTCACTCCACCATTAATTATCTTCCTGCAGGATCACCTGTTTAAACCTTGTTACAATTTTTCCTTTGTCTAGATAGTCATATTTGATTGCCTTGCCCTTGCTCTGCGAAGGCCATTGCCAAAACCAATGGGACAGGTTGAGGTTATGAATATATGATCCTATCAATAGTGGTGACTGATGGTTTGCACAAAGAACAGGAACTTAATTATTGCAAGCTTATTGCATGCACCTATTGGAATTCCTTGCTCATGGGAAATAATTGCAAATCCCAATCCCTACCACAAATAGGGTTCATCAGGTTACCCACACTTGTTGAGGATGTGTGAGTGCATGGAAATACTCATGCAGAGTATGTGCAGATTGCTTATTTTTCTGTGTTGTGTGGCTGACTGCTTCTCATCCCTCTGAGAGGTTAAACACCCACTGGTGGGGGGGGGGGGATAATATGAATAGTTACCATCATTTCCCTTAGAAGCCAAAGACTATGGGAATGAAACTGCCGGGTCTCAAGACAGCATTGTTTACGAAACTACAACAGTATTTAATTGTTTTTGAATTCTGAGCTTTCATGTTGGATTCATGAAAACATTTTTGGTATAACATTTTCCTTTGATCCATCTTGTACCAGTCCTAGGCTTTCATGATTAGTGACACAATACAAATAGCCTCAGCCTCCCCTCTTAATCATGATCCAGTTCTGACAAACACAAAATATATATATACAGTCCTAGTCTAATATCCCTAGTTGAAGTATTCAAGCAGCTAGGTTTTCTTTGAATATTTGTTTAAAAAAGTAAGTACTTTGGACATGCAAGCCACTCAGGTAAGAGCACCAAGGTATGCCTAGAGGCAGGGTACAGGTCAGGCTTTTAGCTTGCTTTTTACTGGACTACCATCTAAATATGAAGATCCAGCTATGATTTTTTATTTTTAGTTCAGGATCTTTAATATGTACTATTGGAGTTGTTATGATTTCAACTGCAGGCAACAGGCTTTACACATTAAAATATGTACTCATTCCAATTACAGAGCATTAAAAGAGTCCTGTATTGTCAATTGCCATCACAGTTGTACCCTATCAGGTGTAGGTAATTTTCCTGGCTGCTTCCATCCTTGAGAATGGTAGCCACTTTTAAGTCTTGCTCTCTAGAACCAAACTCTGACTCTCCATGAGCTGTGGTCAAAAAGTAACATCATATGTAGTTAGAACAGACATCCAAAATAATTGATTTGTCACTGGGAAATCCCTTTGGCCTGAGAAGCTCTAGAGCCTCCAAAGTAGCCAGGCAAATTCGGATTGTCACCATATGAAACAAAGTGCTTCCTGTGACATGAGAGCTCACTAGTATGCATTAGCTCTCACAATTATGTATATCTAGCAGTCAAATGAATGATTCATTGAGGCATTTGTCATTTCATTGAAGTCAGCATGTGTCCTACTTAATATTTGTGACAAGCATTTGTTAAGTCACGAGTAACCAAACAGTTGCACCTAGAGGAAGATGAGGAAGTCAGTTGTCACAAACTGAAATCCTGTTGTCCTGCAACCTGTGGGGGCTGGGTGAGTAGGACAATCACATGGGCACCGGTGGCCCAGACTGTTTGGCACTAGCAGCATGGCTGGTGGGGCCACTCCAAGATTTCTCATTGGGAGCTAATGTGGAGATATACTGTGTAAAATGGGGCAAGGTGTGATATATGGGGCCCAAATCACCAGGCAGTGCATTGATTGTCATCCACTCTGCTGGGATAAATGGTGGGGAGTTTCTAGGCTGTACAACCCTCCCTCTGTTGGCTGGGGAGCCCCCAGAGGGTATCCCTAAAGCACACAAATGAGCCACGCCATCTCAGATGGGATGGAAGGTCTTTGAAACAACACCTGAGGATGGTTAAGTAGTTCATTTTTTAAGAGACAAACTGCATCCCATCAGAGTACAGAGCTACATAGATCTCCATCAAGCAGCTTCCCTTATTGTGATGTCTACGTTGCTTTCCTGTCTGTTCTCTGGGAAGGTAGGATCATAATAGGGCATCTGGCCAATGTACAAGGATGAAAGCTGGAAGAAGGCACACGCTCTTTGGGGGCCCTGGACTAGCCAGCAGGAGTCATCACACTCTTTGAAAGAATAGGACAAACAGGTTCCAAACACCTTCATCCTACTAATCAAGATGAAGGTGAATGGCGCCTGTTTGCCTTAATCCTACTAATCAGGATGGAGGTAACTATCTTTCCATCTAATCATGTGCTCTAGGAGATATATTGGGGCATCTGAAGGAACGTATCCGACTTTCTAGATCCTTTGCTGCGCTTAAAGCTTCAAATCAGTCCTCATCAGGACTGTTTAAGTAGCCCGGCAATCTGACTGTATTATTAATATCCTTTTTGTACACAACTGAATGGGAGATCACAAATTCTGGGCATCTCTTCATATCATGTATTCCAATAAGAGATGGGCATACCTTTGCTCTGGAAGACAATGGGAGCTCCAGCTTGAGCCCTCTTCAAGTTTAATTGTCCTGGACTAACTACCATTCTTTAGAAAGGTTGCAATAGGTGCAAATGACACCCAGGGCTGGCAGAAGGAGCTGAGGTCTTGGCTCCATGCCAACAGAAAGAGAATTACAAAGCTCTAACAGGGACCCTATTGAGGATGTTTACTCTTCCGGAGCAGGGAAAACAAGTCTGCCCAGTGGAACGCCATCCTAGGAAATTTGGGCACCACAAGAAGGCTTATTGGACCAAGGTCCAAGGGACAAAACCTAATGTCAGTCCATAGTTCGGACCAAGACCTGTCAGATCGTTCGACCATATTTGAGTGGGGGGTCCGCTTTGACCCTGCATTACCCCATGCTCTGCACCTATTGTTCCTATGGGCTAGCAAATGAATCCCAGGACTGAAGCCTGGTCATTGCTTTCAGACACGCAGGAGGTTGGAAGGCCTATGCCCATATTTATACTTTTTGACGCAAAACTGCACTAACGCAGTTTTGCGTCAAAAAAATTGCGCCGGCTAACGCCATTCTGAAGCACCATGCGGGCGCCGTATTTATTGAATGACGTTAGCCGGCGTTAGCCGCCGGCGCCGTCTGGTGTGCGTTAAAAAAAACGACGTACACCAGGCAGCGCCGGCGTAGGGGAAAATGGAGCTTGGGCGTCAAGAAATGGGGCAAGTCAGGTTGAGGCAATTTTTTCGCCTCAACCCGATTTGCGCCATTTTTTTTCACTCCCAACCCCCATAGAAATGACTCCTGTCTTAGCAAAGACAGGAGTCATGCCCCCTTGCCCAATGGCCATGCCCAGGGGACTTCTGTCCCCTGGGCATGGTCATTGGGCATAGTGGCATGTAGGGGGGCACAAATCAGGCCCCCCTATGCCACAAAAAAAAAAAAAAAAACATTTACCTGAACTTACCTTAATGTCCCTGGGATGGGTCCCTCCAGCTTTGGGTGTCCTCCTGGGGTGGGCAAGGGTGACAGGGGGTGTCCCTGGGGGCATGGGAGGGCACCTCTGGGCTCCTTCAGAGCCCACAGGTCCCTTAACGCCTGCCTTTTGCAGGCGCTAAAAAACGGCGCAAAAGCGTCCGTACGTCATTTTTTTTGACCCGCCCACTCCCGGGAGTGAATTTTGCCCGGGAGTATAAATCCAACGCACATGCCTCGGAGTCGATTTTTTGACGTGAACGCCTACCTTGCATCTCATTAACGCAAAGTAGGTTTCCACGCTAAAAAATGACGCAAACTCCATGGACTTTGGCGCTAGACGCGTCTAACGCCAAAGTATAAATATGGAGTTAGTTTTGCGTCCAAATTGCGTCAAAAAAAACGACGCAATTCCGGCGCAAACGGAGTATAAATATGCCCCCTAGTGTCCTGACTTTTCAGGGCACCAAGAGTCAAAGCTTGATGCACAGATCCCAGAGCCTAGGGCCCAGACCAACCAGAGGTATGCCAAGGACTAACTCTGCGGAACCTGAAGTCCTTTCTTGGCCAGTTGAAACCCATCTCGGGCACATTGTCCCAGTATTGGCCAGTAAATTTAGTCCACTGTGGATGCTGACAGTTTTTATAAGTTCAAATAGTAAACATGAAAAAGAAACATCTATCCACTCCTATCTATCCACCCCTATCATAGGTCGGAGAAACTAGACACAAGAAGATTATCTACGTGTTCTTGTTGCTACTATCTGTAACCAGTCATGAAGGTTCTCCCTCTAGAAGAAGTAAGGAAACAAAGCTCTTGATATACCATGTAACAAATGTTTTAAAATCCGAGCCACTTTTGCCTACCAATGCGAACAATCTAAGAACACTAGATCCTAAATTAGATGTTTATATCTTGTGCTCCATAGAGTTCCAGCTAAATTTATTTGGTGGACATGTGAAAGATATTGAGCAGGAGTTGATGCTGATTTTAAATTCTCAATCTGTTGATGTATTAGTGTTAACCTAACTACTGATAAAGTTAACTTATTTTTGCACTGAAGTGTTGACTGACACCTAAGGGAAAAAAGAAATTAGTTCCGATCTTTGCACTAATTTGGTGTAGACAGTGGCCTGTTAAATATGTTCTATATGAATACTGATAGCCCACAAATGTTAATCATGTCCTGGTGTGAACAACTTTGAAGCATTGCTAAAAGTGCAAGAGTTCTATGTTGGCAGGATAAAAACACTTTGGATGCCCCAAGGGGTCTAGGTTTCAATAATGTGCAAGATTGATAGGTTTCCTTAGGTGTTGTCTGAGCCAAAAATCCATTGCTACCATTTTGCAAAAAAGGGGTCAGTTTTGAGTGGTAAAGTGTGATGTATCCATGTTGCACTTTGGGACATTTGATGTTGTGGGCACTAGGACTACCAACACAAGTGAGCTACCATTTTTATTGGCAACCTTAGGTGAATGCTGCGAGATAGGAGGTTTTGGCTCAGTGAAGATTCTACCACTTTCCATCACAGAAATGTGAGAGGCGTGTTTTTCAGTCAAAGTCTGAGGTTTCCAAGGGATTCTGGGTAAAACAAAAGCTGGTAAGAGCCATGCACGTCACCCTACTCTGGATTCTCATAGTTGACTAGTTTTAAAAAATTTACAGGTTTGCTAGGTTTGCCTAGGTGCCTGTTGAGTTAGGGTCCAAAATCCACAAATATCCACATTGGAAAAAAGGGTCTGTTTTCAGTGGCAAAAAGTGATATTCCCTTGTTGTCTTTTTGCCCATTTCGTTTTGCGGGCAATAGGCGTACCCACACAAATGAGGTAACACTTTTATTGGAAGAAATGTAGAAGCAAAGAAGAGTGGAACATTTATTATTACCATTTGGGTGTTGCTGTATTTGTGCCTTCCCAATATAAGCCAGTGTGTAACAAAGAAGAAATTTTGAAAAATATCCTCTAAATCATATGCTAGTATGGATACCTACAAATTCAGAGATATACCAATAACCACTGCTTCTAAAACTCCATATCTTGTGCCCATTTCAGACATACTTAGGTTTCCTTGATACCCATTTTTCATTCCACATATTTCACCAGTGAATTGGTCTATACTTGGTAAACAGTGAAAAGCCATTCTACGATGCTGGTATATTATTTTAGTAAATTAGCCATCATGATAAAAAGTTACAGACGAAAATGCGTATTTCTCCTCATATTTCTTAATGTAAACAGTGGAAAATCTTTGTGGATCTATACATATAACATCTTTCTTGATTCAGAATGTTGTCTAGTATTTAGAAATGCACAGCCTTCTTGATCACCCATGGGTTTCATACTGGTTTCCACCAGAAATTGGAAATAGGTTGAGAGCACAAAAATAGGAATTTTATCAGAGGCTGTGGAATATATAGTAGTTTTTTCAGCTCTGCATGTCCTGAAAGCTGGGAAGATGGTGACCATAGCACAGCAAACCATTTGATGATGCCATATTTAGAAGAAAAAAATCAGATACTTTAACCCAGAACACATTTTTCCTATTTGCTGTAAAAAACCCTCACAATTTAGCCATATTTTGCCTATTGTTTTTCAGCCCCTCCCAGGGAAATCCGCAAACCATGGGAACCTTTAGAATTCACAGGATGTTAAAGAAAAACAATACAAATTTGGTGTTGATATATTATGCTGTAAAATAATGTTATGGAGCCCCAAGTGCAAAATACCCCAAATAGCCCAAAAAAGGATCAGTGCTGGCAGAGAGAGGGAGAGGAAGGCCCAGCAGCTGAGGGGCTAAATGGTGTTTCAGTAATTTGTAGCAGTGTCTTAGTTGCGGCCATGTCAAAGAACTCAAAAATGTTACTAATAATTGATGCTCACATAAATGAATTTATGGGCCAGTGATACATCAACTATGGGAGCGAAGGGCTTTTTGAGACTGGCAGATCGGATGCTCTGTCACAAGCGTGGCCGATATCTTGTTTGCTGTATTACATTATAGCTATGGCACATATAATTTGGCGCATGAGAAATCTGCCATACTTTGACAAAATATCCTTCCTGCCAAACCTTAAATAGGCCCTAAAGCCCATTCCTATGTTTTAGTTTTGATGAGCAGTGAATGTTTCCAGTGTCAGATTTTTTTTTACTGATCTTAGTTCCTGAATGCCGTTTGGCAGTTTGTTTCTGTTGAAGGAAGGGGAAGGGGCACTTTTGAAGTAGCCTTTTGCTACTTCCAAGGTCTTATCTTTCCCTAATTATCAGAACTGTGGGTGAGAAATATAAAAATAGGACAGGACAGGCCTAGCAGCTAGAATATCTCGTCTATCTCTCCTCTACTTCAGGGTCCAAGGGCAGGGGATATAAATCAGCTCCTTAAGCTAAAGACTATTGTCTTTAGATTAGGCTGCTAGGGGAATTGCCAAACATGTATGGTCATTAAAGTGTAAATGGGATGTGGCTTTACATATATGCTATGGATACTTTAAGAAGCATCAGCTAATTTCTGGCCTCTTTTTATTAAATCTCTATGCTACGTAATTCCTCCCTCCTTCTGTTTGGAAGTTTGCCTGACCCCATCTGAAGCATGTTTTAGTGATTTAATCAATTATTTCATTTAACATGTCATGAGTGATGTATTATGTGTGGTCATAAGCTATGCATGGTGGGGAACGAGTTACAGTTGACTCCGTAACCAATAACTGGTGAATTTCCTTTTTTTTTTGTTTACACAGGAGCAAAGGAGAAAAACAATTGTTAACACCTAGTCTTCCAGTCTATCCTTTAGAGATATCAGAGGACAAAGATGTTGAATACTGAGAGAGAAGAATAGAGGGTCCAATTGTCTTGAATGTTCTAGGAATTCACGTAGCTATCCCCTACTCAGTTCGTTACAGACTCATTCAGACAAAGGACCCTCAAATTACAAAAAAGTTAAGTATGTTACTGTTAGAAGAATAAGAATTTCCTGGTCTTTAAGATGAGCTTCTCCTGGCAAGTCCCACAAGAAATAGAATAGTCTATCCAATTGATGAAGCTGATGAAGTCACTATAGATCCAATCTGTAAGTCTTTACTTTTTGACATAGTGCCTTTGAGAACCTTTCTACCATGAGGACTTGATATAAGGACTTGGTATAACATGAAAAAGTTCAAAAGCATGAAATTCAACAGTACTGTGAGTTTTTACTTGATGGTAGAAATAGTAAATATCAGGCTATATTTACACCATGATAAATGACTGAATGAGAGAATTACTCTACGTCACACACCCCAAATAATCTTCAAATAATCTACGTCGCAGACGCAGATGCCAAGTCCAGGCGGTGCACCAGGAGGAGATAGGGGAGGCAGAAATGTCTGTAGTTGAGGCATCCCTCCTTACCGGTCAGCGCCTGCAAACAAGACAATTACGGTTGATATCAGGTGCTTTGCACAGACTGGAAAATAACATGACACATGGCCTGGCTGATGTGAACTCGCAGTTCACAAGACTCAATGACAATGTGAGCGAACTCACCCAGTCCATCCGCCAACTAGTGACGGAACTGGTGGCTGATAGACGCAACGCAAGGCGCAGGGAGCGCCACCTAGTCACATGCTTTAACCACATGGCAGCGTACATTGGGCGTCTTGCTATGAACACTACTGGCCTTTCAAGACGGACTGTGAGTCTGCAGGTCGAACTTGGCCACTTTGCTGGGGAGGTGGCACAGGGACTAGGCCGCATCAGCCACGCAGTGGACATGTTGGAAGCCAGGCAGGTGGCAAGGGGCACAGGTGAGACCCCTCAGGACAGTGAGGAGGGGTCCTCAATCAGCAGTGTGTCTGCAAGTGACTCACGTGTGCTGAGGAGTGGAAGTGCACAGCAGGGGTCTACAGACCCACCTGGGATGAACCATTCGGGGCGAACAAGGAGGAGGGTATAGGCCATAAGACAGCATGACTTATGAGGCACATGAAGTCAAGGCGTCCTCATAAAAATTGGACATGTGCAGCCCCTTACGGACAGAATTTTTCTTTCAACATTTAGTTCACAAATAAAAAGGTTTTGCTTGTTCCACTACAAAACTGGGCTCTGTTTGTGTGACATCAGTGAGTGTGGTGACAGTTGCCACGTACCTGCCAAAGTATTGGGTTGCAATGTGGTCCTGTCTCTGTCTGCCTTGATTTGCAATGCTTCTATCCCCAGGCTGGCGATGTGGTAGCTCTTGCTCCCCATCCTCTGAATCTGTGTCTTCAGGGATGAGATGTAGGCCACGTCTGGTGGCAATGTTGTGTAGGATCGCGCATGCTCCAACGATCTTGAATGCTGTTACTGGGGCATACTGGAGCGCACCTCCACTTCTGTGGAGGCATCGGAGTCTTGCCTTTAACAGTCCAAAGGTCCTCCCAGTGACAGTTCTGGTCCGTCGATGGGCACTGTTATATCGCCTCTCATTCTCATTGCCAGGTGTTAGGTACGCGGTAAGTATCCATGGTCTTAGCGCATGTGCACTGTCACCTGATGGTAAAAATAAGCAATGTTAGCAGGGCATGGATGGTTTCTACAGTGACCTGTGTGTATGGCTTCAGGGTGTAGTCAGCAATACCTAATAGATATCCGTCTCCAAACTCCCCACGTTCTAGGCGTTGGTGTATCCCGCTGTGCCTGAAAATGTATGAGTCGTGTACTTCCTGGAAATTTGGCTACAATGTCAGTGATGACATTATGGGCGTTGCATGCCACCTGGATGTTCAGTGAGTGGGTACATTTCCTATTATGGAACACATATTCCAGATTTGCAGGAGGGCAGATTTGTATATGTGTCCCGTCCACACACCCTATTACTTGAGGGAAGTTGGCAATTCTGCAGAAGTCCAACTTGGTGCTGTTAATTTCTGCCTCATTCCTGGGTAGGTATATGTATCTGGACATGTGTGTGAGTATGGCATCTAGGAAACATCTGAGGAATCGTGAGAGTGCACTTTGGGATACCCCACCTGCCACTGCAATCACCCCCCGATAGATACCCGAGGCCAAGAGGTGCAGTGAGCATAGCACTTGCACATGTGTGGGGATGGCGCTGCCGCACATTGTCTGGCGTTGAAGCTGCGGATTGAGTAGTTCAATTAATTCTAATATTGCTGCACTGCTGAGTCTGTATTTGTCATAAATCTCCTCCTCAGCTTGTTGGAAAAGTGTCTGCCTGGTTCTGTATATTCTCTCCTGTCTCTGGCTCCTCCTCCACCTCTGCTGGGCGACGTGGACTCTCCTACTCCTTGCTATCACATACAGTTCAGCCATTTTGAGTAACCCAGATGCCTTCTGGGTCTCCTTTTATACTTTGGTTCTGGTTACCACCTGCTCTGACTTAGTGGTAATTTGGGTGTGCAAAATGGGCTTTTTGCGACTGGTCGCAATTTGCAAGTGGCTTTTTCATATGGATTGCGACTTGCAAATTGCGACTTCCTCTTTGCGGGTCGCAAAATCAGATCGCTATTTTTGCAAGTCGGTAATGGCTCGCATCGCAATTTGCACTTCAGAAATGGGATTTTTGCATCCCATTTCCGATTTTGCAGTGTCGCAAATTGCGAATCGGGCCATTTGCGACTTGCAAAACTTTGCTACATCTGACCCATGGTGACAAGCAAATGGCAAAGGCTATAGGGCTAATTGTGTTTTTGGGGGGAAAATTACATCAAAGACCAGAGGTCTTATCTCTTTATTATGACATGTTGGGCAAAGCCAGTAGGCCTGATATATGTATTGTGAAAAGCATATGTTAAAGCCAATATGCATTTATGAGTAGGTTGCTATTATTCTTGTTTGAAGCCCATAGACACATATGTGTTATGGGAAGGGTTTCGTTCAGATCACCCCTTCTAACGAACCCTTGATGTAGAAGATTTGTACTTGACAAACTTTTCTGTTACATGGAATCTTCCAAATTATTTAGTAAACAAGGATTGTGTTACTGATAACCTGAACGTCATAAAAATGTGCTTTATCCCCAATCATTTTCCCATAGAGATTTTGAACAACGATAGTGCCCGAACCACTGGACGAAATTACATCAAATTTTGCAGAAAGGAAGTTCTTGGTCCAGAATAGAACCTTTTTGTTATTTGATATAAATCTGTTCCGTACTTTTTTAGTAATAAAAAAAATAACACATATATATATATATATATATATATATATATATATATATATATAAAGTGAACCCTCCTGATCTCGTACTGAGATCTGATTGGCTGACAACACTACAGAAAACAGGGCCAGGGTAGGGACACCCAACTCCTTAGCTCGGGTGCTGGGCTCCCAAAGGGACCCTTGAGTTTAAAATGCATTTTTTTCGGTGCAGATTCACAGATCCACTGAAAATTATTTAAAAAAACAAGCGTGGGCTCCCACACTTGTTTTGAAAACAGCCCCCGAGGGACCGCGGTGCCACTCCACTGCCCCTTGGACCACCACCTCCATGGGGCTCTATTTAAATAGATTGTCGGGGCGTGTGTCCCCTCCACAGCCCCAATAACCACCACCTCCCCAGTTTCTATTTAAATACAGGGTGGGGGGGCTTGTGTCCCCCTGCAGCCCTAAGGATCACCACCTCCCCGGGGCACTTATCAAAATGGATGTGGGGAGACCTTGCGGTCCCCTCACAACTCCAGGTACCACCACTTTCCCGGAGCACTTCTCAAAATGGATGCAGGGGGGCTTGTGGCCACCACCTCCACGGGGCTCTATTTAAATAGATGGTATCATGACCCACAGCTCGGAATCCGCCACAATACAGACACCCACACAAGTCCGCCACACCAAAGGTCAGTGATAAACTGGCGATACCAAAACCGACACCATCGCGCCAACAGGAATACACCCACACTATCACGACCCACGAATCAATGCAGCGGTCTTTCAACTGCAGTATTCCATTGGCAGTACACATTGCCGCGCTCAAAATACACACACATTTACCAAACACAACCACATTGGACAATTCGAAATACACACACCTGATACACATACACACACCACTCCCACACACCCAATCCAATATGAAGCACACACCTACATCACCCACAAACCCTTACAACCAAAACTTTGAAAGAAGGCCAGAGAGAGAGACTACCTAAAACAACACCAGAATCCACAGACACACAACACCATCACTTACACAACATCCACGCACCTCAAACAACACACACCAACACAACCCCTCACAACAGACACCACCTCACACATCACCCACACCACATCATGGCACCTCAAAGCGACCCCAGGTTCTCTGAGGAGGAGCTCAGGGTCATGGTGGAGGAAATAGTCCGGGTAGAGCCACAGCTATTCGGATCACAGGTGCAGCAGACATCCATTCCAAGGAAGATGGAGCTATGGCACAGAATTGTCGACAGGGTTAACACAGTGGGACAGCATCCAAGAAAACTGGATGACATCAGGAAGAGGTGGAATGACCTATGGGGGAAGGTATGTTCCATGGTCTCCAGACACCAGATTGCTGTACAGAGGACTGGCGGTGGACAACTAACAACATGGGGGAGCAAGTCTTGGCAATTATGCATCCTGAGGGCCTCGCAGGAGTAGCAGGAGGACTGGACTCTAGCAACTCAAATCTTTACTACTTAATCCCTGTCACCCCACCTGCATGCCATCACATACTGCCATCCTTACCCTCACACCTATCACCCCAACAACCCACAGACAAAGCATCTCCAGTACAGAGACTCACTTGTGCCCCAAAATCACCAATCACACAAGGACCAAGCCAATAATGCAAGCACAGGAGTAGAGGGTCACTCACCGATTGCACAAGACGGCACACACAGATACAATAACTATGAATTTACACCCCAACAGGACCCATACCCAACGTCACCAGACAGGAGGTGCCAGACATATCCAGTCCCCCCACAGAAGAGACCCACAGTGATGACAGCAGCTCTGCACGCCTGGATCAAGATGACCAGCCTGGCCCATTAGGGACCTCAGGACAGTTGGTTCCCCTGACACAGTCACAAACCACCACAGAGCCTCCCCCCCTCAGGAAACACCAGCACAGCACCCACCCATCAGGCCCATCTCTCTGTCTCCAGGACACGTCAATCAGCAGTGTGTCCACCACTACAGGGAACCCAGGCAACCCCACTAACACAGGACGATCAGGGACCTGGGGGCAGTGGCAGTGGGCACACGGTTCAGGGGACAGAGTCACAGGATAACAGGGAAGCTGGTAGGACTTCTGTGCGACAGAGGGAGGACAGGCCCAGGGAACCCACTCTCCACGAGGCACTCTCTAACATCATGGGAGCTTACCACCATTCCCAGGAGACCATGGCCTGGTACTGGCCAAGTTCCAGGAAACCCAGAGGCTGCAGGAGGAACACTACCTGGGGATCAGGGAGTACTTGAGGTCCATCAACACCACCCTGGTCACCATTGCAGGGGTGCTGGCAGACCTTCTCAACACCAGGAGGGACACAGTGGCACATCAACGGGCCCCTGACACTAGCCTGGACGATGAACAGCCTTCCACCTCCGCCGACGCTAGTGGACAGGAGGCACCTACACAGGAACTAAAGGACACTACCACCCCACCTCCTGCAGATGGAGAACCACCCCGCAAACGGTCCCTAAGATCCAGGAACAAGACAGCTAACATTGCCAAGACCCCCGCCAGGAAATAAGAACCCCCTGAATGTCACCTTTCTGTCCACTATATCACCCTGCCATTGCTCCACTTCCCATGCCCCTTTGGACAATGCACCTGTGAAACAAATAGACTGGACTCTGCCATGGAGATACCTCCACCATCACCACCCCAGCCCATTTTTACAACCCCCTCCACTTATTACCACAGGAATAAACACACTTCAATCACAAAACAATCTGGAGTCAGTCTGTGCTTTCACAAATGTGTAATTGCAATATCTATGGAACATAGCAATGTCAATTTACTCGTTCACATACCGATGTAACACAGCTGTAGGCCAGGAGTAAACATAGCAGAGGGCACAAAGTGTGACCCAGATCTGTGAAATGGAAAGCCAAAGTGTCGAGTCAGGGTCCATACACTGAGTGAAAATGACAGACTTATGCTAGCTGCGACAATAGTATGAGATGTGGGAAGCAGTTACATCTTCTTACCTGTGTCTCACTGGAAATATGCATGATGATGTTGTTTCGGTGGTTGATATCCTCTTCTTCTGCCTCCCTTTCTTCACTGTCCAGACTCCACAGCTGCCACAAGACCACCATCTGGCCTCTGCCCCATCTTCCTGCAGAAAACACACCTGGCATCGCAAAGCCAGGTTGTGCAGCATACAGCAGGCCACGATTATCTGGCACACCTTCTTCGGTGAGTAGCATAGGGAACCACCTGTCAGATGGAGGCACCGGAATCTGGCCTTCAGGAGGCCGAAGGTGCGTTCGATTATCCTCCTAGTTCACCCATGTGCCTCATTGTAGCGTTCCTCTGCCCTTGTCCTGGGATTCCTCACTGGAGTCAGTAGCCATGAGAGGTTGGGGTAACCAGAGTCACCTGCAAATGTCGAGAGACAACTGTTAGACACACACTAACCCTTAAGGACAACCCCATACCCTGACACCTATCTCAACTGTATTGGGACCTTGGCCTCACCTATTAGCCACACATGGTGCCTCAGGAGTTGCCCCATCACATAAGGGATGCTGCTATTTCTCAAACTGTAAGAGTCATGCACAGAGCTTGGATACTTGGGGCATTGACGTAGGAGATGTACTAGTCTGCCGAACACACCATCTGCACATTCATAGAATGGTAGCTCTTCCGGTTTCTGTACACCTGTTCATTCCTGCAGGGGGTTACAAATGCCACATGTGTACCATCAATGGCACCAATGATGTTGGGGATATGTCCCAGGGCATAGAAGTCACCTTTCACTGTGGACAAATCCTCCACTTGAGGGAAAACGATGTAGCTGCACATGTGTTTCAGCAGGGCAGACAACACGTTAGAGAACATTGGCTGGGACATCCCTGACGCCATGGCCACTGTTGTTTGAAAGGACCCACTGGCCAGGAAATGGAGTACAGACAGGACCTGCACTGGAGGGGGTATCCCTGTGGGATGGTGGATAGCTGACATCAGGTCTGGCTCCAACTGGGCACACAGTTTCAGGATTGTTGCACGATCAAGTCTGTATGTGATTATGATGAGTCTCTCTTCCATTGTCGACAGGTCCACCAGGGGTCTGTACACCAGAGGATGCTGCCATCTCATAACCTGCCCCAGCGGACGTGCCCTATGGAGGAGAACAGCAAGCAGAGAGTCATTCAACACTGAGGTATCACAATGTGTTATTTGCAGAAACGTTATTAATCCGCAATGAGCTGGCATCTGTCTGTATAACCGGCCTAGATAGGTGTGACACAGTTTTTATCCATCCCATGTGGCCCCCTGAAATGGCAGCTGCTGACCTGTAAGGTGGGACAAGGGGATATGAGGTAACTGCCCTGGCGTTCTACACCATTGCGGTGGGCGGATGAAGACCGCAGTGCAATTCTGCATTGGTTAACATTGGGCCCTATTGGTCCCAGGAGCCAATGACGATGTATGCCGGCGGTGATGGTATGCACCGCCGTGGACGTGACCGCCATTTTCTATCTGTTCACTCACTTGATACCTGACCTTCAACAGGAGAGGACCTACACTGCAAGTGCTGCTGTGACATGTGTCTGGAAGCGACAATGGCTACAGTGTCTGTGGAAAGGGCCCCTGTCTTCACTTCAGGGGAGTTGGAGAAACTAGCGGATGGGGTCCTACCCCAGTACACGCAACTGTACGGTCCTCCAGAGAAACAGGTGAGTACACTGTGAGCTTGCTGCATGGGCAATGCCTGCTTTGAGTGGTGTGGATGGAAGATACATGGGGGGGCTGAGGCCTGCATGTGTGGATGGTGAGTGTATGTGTGTCAGGGCATGGGTGGGAACTGGTGGGCAATGACTCTGATGGTCCGGACGGGTGTGTAATTTCCTTGCCTCCGTAACATTCCTCTAGGCCAGCGCCCACCAGAAGAAGGGTATTTGGCGTGCCATCGCCAAGGACGTCCGGACCCCCGGGGTCTTCCACAGATGGAGCACCCACTGCCGTTAAAGATGGGAGGACGTGCGCCGCTGGAGAAAGAAGATGGCGGAGGCCCAGTTGGGGATGGCCTCCCAGCGTGGAAGGGGTGCCCGTCGCACCATGACCCCCCTGATGTCCCGGATTCTGGCGGTGGTGTATCCGGAGTTGGATGGACGCTTGAGGGCATCACAGCAGCCACAAGGGGGTGAGTACATTCACATTCATCTGACTCTGCGTGCATAACGAGGTGTCTGGGTGAGGGAGGTGGGCAGTGGGTTCCCCTAGGCCACGGCGCAGTTGGTAGGCAAGGTCCCTTGTGAGTCAGGCTATGTGGCACCCCAACCCCACTAGTGGTAAGAGCCATCTACACATAGTCAGGCTCCTGTGACTTCCAGGTGTGCAGCAATTGGGCTTAGACCTCATACCCCATCTTCAGGTGACATTTCTAGGAACTGTTAGTGCATGGCGTAGTGCAGAGGACTGCTGCTCCCTGTGTGTTGTGTCCACCAACAGTAGTGGTGTTACATGCACTGTACATGTTTTTCTTCTGTCTTCCCCCCTTTTTGTGGTGTCCCTGTACTTGTGTGCAATAGCATCATCAGGCGGAGGAGCATTGGCACCGGAGCAGGAGGGAGCTGCAACCCACTTGGCACTGGAGGGTAAAGCAACGGAGTCTGAAGCCACCAGTGGGACAGAGGACGAGGGGAGCTCCTCGATGGGGACAAGAGCATACACCAGTGACAGCAACTCCTCCTCTGATGGGAGCTCCTTTGTGGTGGCGGGCACCTCTGTGCCCACCGCATCAACAGGTACAGCTGCCACCCCCCCTACCAGCACCGCCCTCCCAGCAGCCCCTCAGCATGTGTCCTGTGCCCGCTCACCCAGGAGGGTGGGCATCTCCTTCGCACCAGGCACCTGAGGCCCTGCACCCAGTCAGCCATGCTGCCCTTAGTGAGGAGACTATTGACCTCCTGAGATCCCTCACTGTTGGGCAATCTACCATTGTGAATGCCATTCAGGGTGTTGAGAGGCATTTGCAACAAACAAATGCATACCTGGAGGGCATTCATTCTGGGCAGACGGCCAAACAGAGAGCATTTTAGGCACTGGCCTCAGCACTGATAGCAGCCATTGTCCCTGTGTCCATCCTCCCCCTCCAACTTCACCCAGACCCAATCCCCTGTACCTCAGCCTATCCCAAGAACACCATGAGACCAGCATGCACACACATCAACACACAAGACTGGCTCAGGCAAACATAAGCACCACACATCCCACAGGCACTCACACAAGCATCATACCCATGCACACATACCAAAATCCACTGTCTCCACTGTGTCCCCCCTCCACGTCCTCCTCGTCCCTCCCTGTCTCGTCTCCACTCACACCTGCATGCACTACATCCTCAGCCACTACCTCCATTACCAGCACGCCCATCACCACACACCATTCATGTGCACTCACCACCCCCACTACCATTCACACATCCCCTGTGTCCTCCCCCAGCGAGCCCTCCTCCCAAAGTACACAAACACAGGCACACACACACCCAACGGCCATCCACCTCACAACAGCCTCCGGCCCATGCACCTTCACCCAAATTCAGCAGACGTACACCTCCTACAAACACTATCTTTTCCTCCACTCCCAAACCCCCTCCATCTTCCCATCCCAGTGTGTCTAAAAAAGTTTTCCTGGCAAACTTTGACCTCTTCCCTTCCCCTCCCCCCCGTCCTTCCCCTAGGGCCAGGCTTTCCAGGTCCCAACCCAGCACCTCAGCCACCAAATCCCCAGGCACAGTGGTGCCAGCAACTGCGGGGTCATCGAGTGCGCCACCCATCAGGGCTGCCAGTGTGCCACGTAGTGATGGCAAGGACATTCCACCACCTGCCAAGGTGAAAAAGATGCCCACATCCCAGAGGGAGAAGCCGAAACTACCAGCCACAAAGGGCTCAGTAAAAATAAAAGGGGATAGTGGCAAGACAACTGCGACACCATCAAAGGTGGGGAAGGGCCAAAAGCAGAAGAGCAGTTCAGCAGAGGGCATGGTGGCACCGACTGAGGGACCAGTGTCACAACTTCTGTCCACGACCACACCAACCTGTACGGAGCGAACACCGCTAGCTGCCCTGCCACCACAACCGCCACCTGCACCGCCACCTGCATCTCCACAGCCTCAGCGACAGTCCTCAGCCTCTTCCCCAGTGGGCAGCCATCTGAGGCTGCAGGAGAGGTCCTGCTGTGTCCCTCAGCAGGAGCTGACCCATGCACCGCTGCCAGCACCGCCGCCACAGAGACCGCTACAAGCACCACCACTGGACCCTGGGCAGCTTCCATGAGGCATGACTTCCATCACTGTTTGCACCTGCAGGCGGAAGGCGAAGCCGCAGCAGTGTGGGGTGTCTTTGCCTCCATGGTGTACCATGCTACCTGTACCTCGCCAATCTTGTGGCACCCACACCCAGGTGAGGGATTTGTAACGGCCACACTGCACTCTGGGCACCAGGCCCCCTCCAGAACCAGTTGAGAGATACATCCACTACCTCAGTCCTTAGCAGGATGAAGCACTCTGGGCACAAAGCCCCCTCCAGAACCATTGGAGAATGACATCCACTACCTCAGTCCTTGGCAGGATGAAGCGCTCTGGGCACAAAGCCCCCTCCAGAACCAATGGAGAATCACATCCACTACCTCAGTCCTTGGCAGGATGAAGCACTCTAGGTACAAAGCCCCCTCCAGAACCAGTGGAGACTGTTACCCACTTGAAAGACTGTGGCTTTGCACCCAGGATAAAGTAGTGGGCAAACCACCCACTGGAAAGACTTGAGAGACTGTGGCTTTGTACTCCCCAGGATAAAGTAGTGGGCAAACCACCCACTGGAAAGACTCCCCAGGATAATGCAGTGGGCAAACCACCCACTGGAAAGACTTGCAAGACTGTGGCTTTGCACTCCCCAGGATAAAGCAGTGGGCAAACCACCCACTGGAAAGACTTGAGAGACTGAGGCTTTGCACTCCCCAGGATACAGCAATGGACATGGAGCCCCCTCGTGCAGCAGTGGCGTTTTGCGTTCATCTGGCTGAGGTGCCCCCCTCCCCCTGAAGTGTCTGTATATTTTCGGTCTGATGCCCCGGCAGTGTTCTTTCCGTTTCGAGTCAGATTTCTAGTGTGGGCTTCGCCCATCCATTTTGGGCCCATGATTGGTACACTATCCGGACTTGTGTAGTTGGTGTACATATTTGCATAGACTGAATTTAGATTTTTGACTACCTGATTTTCTATGATTACACTGGTTCCAATCATTTCCTTTTGTCCTTGCGTTCTTTCAGGGTGTGAGGGGGTGTATATTTAATGTTGCTGCATGTATTTGTGTGTCTGTGGGTGAGGGTAGGGGTGGGGGTATTGCGTGGTGTTGCGTGTGTGTGTCACTCTCTTCCCCCATCCCCTGTGTAGTAGGTGCAGTAATCACCGTGGTTGTCGACGCCGCTGTTCGTACTCCTGGTAAATGAGAAGATACACCAGCATGGGCAGGACGTGTAGTTCGGGTTCCATGGCGTCATGGTTCCTCGTTGGGTGTTGAGAGGTGAGTGTTTTCCCTTCTGTGTACTGTTTCTGCCGTGCTTTTGATCGTGTTGGTTCCGCCCCGGAAAAGGTGGTGGATAGGCGTCGTGAAATACAATGGGTGGCACTTTGTCTTCCACCTGTCTGTTGGCGGTGACCGCCGCAGTGTTTGTTTCTACCGCCGTGGTGGTCAGAGTGTTAAAGTGGCTGTCTATGTTGGCGGTTCCTGCCATGGTCGGTATTACCGCCACTTTAACACCGACCGCCAGGGTTGTAATAAGTGCCAAAGTCTGCTTTCTGACAGCAGGAGCTGTCAAACAGCCCCGCTGACAGAAAGCAGAGTTTCCTTCTGTTTCCCTGCATGCATTTATTAAAGCATCTCCCTGCTTGTGGGTCCAATGCCGGCTCCCACAGTTTGTGAGGAGCTGGCTAGAAATGTGGGGAACTTAAGGTTCCCCCTGCTATCCTGTCACTCTTTCTCTCTTCCATCCCATTGATGTCATTGGTACCGCCCTGGAAAAGCTGACGGATTGGTGCCTTGTAATTCTGTGGGAGGAACATTGTCTTCCACTTGTCTGTTGGCGGTGACCGCTGTGGTGTTTGTTGCTTCCGCCCTGGCGGTCGGAGTGTTAAAGTGGCTGTCTATGTTGGCGGTTTCCGCTGTGGTCGTGATCCCATTTTTTTGCCTGCCCGCCTGTTGGCGGTATTACTGCTGCTTTATCACCAACCGCCCGGGTTGTAATGAGGGCCATTATGCCAGCTATCGTGGATCTTCACAACAATGATACACTATGCACAATACTAATTCAAGATGGCCACCTGTTGTGGTCATTTTGGATTAGTGCTGTGCATAGTGCATCATTGTTTTATTGTTTCAAGGTTGCCAACATATTGCATTCATAGTGGACAGTCATGTGGGAACTTTAAAACAATGATGCGCAATGAATAATGCAGATGCAAGAATGCTGCCAGCTATTATGCACTTTTAGTTGCATATGAATACATGAGGTGAAGGACTTTACCTATGTTTAGTTCTCCTATACAGTACGTTCACCTACTTTCTGGTAATTTTATTCCTTTTATCCAGCTGGCCATTTCTTTGGACCATCCTTAGGCACGTGTTAGCAGGATTTGTGGAAAATTACTTCTTTCTCTCTCTATGATGTAGTTATGCAAACATGTTTACATTTTTATTTACTAGATTATTTCTATGTCACAGTGTCTTTCTCACAGAATGTAGTAGATAAGTGAATGGGTGAAGTAGGATGAATTTGAATTTCTGAAAAAATTAGTAACTAGATGCATGGATAGATGAAGGAGCCTGGGAGTAGAGAATAGCCTTGTGCCACCTACATGATGGTGGCCATGAGCAAACACATTGACCTTTATTCAGGTCCGGCGTACATGCAGTCATTCGACCATTAATCCATCAATGCACTAATCTAGTCCTCGGGCCATGAGTCCAATATTGCACATAAGAAAACAGATCTCATGGCTTTGCCAATATTTGTTGTAATTCTGTTATATTTACCATGAACCATGATTATTTATCTTGGTTAAAGTTTATTTCTTAAAATATGTTTTGAAATTATATCCACAGTGTTTTTTGATGGCTAAAGGGCACATGAAGGAAGAGGAAGACAAGAACAGACACTTTTCTGAGACTTCTCTAATTTAGGATAATTTTTGGTAGTTCTCGGTTTGAGAGAAGGTTATTCTAAAAAGGAACTCAAGTTATTGAGACAGTGCATCCTGCAAAGATATGACAAGGAAATAAATTGTTATCCAGTTACAAATGGTAATTTTCACACAATACCTCCCACAGTGGGGACAACTGCACTATACTAAGGATGTTCTGAAGACCTTTACTGTTATTCAAACAGGGGTCCTCATTTACAAGGACTTTCCACCACTATTCGGAATTTGTTTTTGATGCAACAGTGGCGGAAGCAGTGCTTTGCACTGATCCACGTTTGTAAACTGACAAATTGGGCCAATTGCATGAGTTTGTAAAGCCTTGCATCACATTATACCAGCACCATGTATAATGTATGCAAGGTAGGCGTTCCCTCAGAAAAAGCCATCCAGAACTGACGTAGTGAAATTTACACAATTTCACTGCATTGTTCTGCGACTTCACTACATCAGAATTTTACCGCCTCCACAGAGCAGGCGTTAAACTGATACAGGTCTTTTCTCTATGGGAGCCTTCCTCGCACTGGTGGACTAATGCATTTTTTAACGCTAATCCAGCAATGCCTCAGTTTAGCATCAGAGATGTGTCAGAATTTCTGTGTCATATGTGAAAATGTGCGCCATGGAACTGTATAGTAAATACAGCGCATCTATGGGGTTCTTAGGGAATCATTGGCCAGCACAAGAAATCTGAGGCATCTGGGCTGATGCCTCAGATTCTTGTAAATGAGGTCCAAGGTTTCTATGATGAATGTTGTCCAAAGGGAGTTTCCAGGTGGATTTATCATGCGTGCATTTGAGACCAAATACTGAATACACATATGTTATCATCACAAGGAAATACTGATTGTGCTGTGTCATTTTCCTACACCGATATTATTTCTCAAGGGACAGTATCCAAAATAGGTATTCTATTTAAAAAAAAAAAAATTAAAAAAAAAAACATTTTCCATTATGTTATTTTAGCTAACTTAACAGCCATATAATTACTTAATTTCACACCGAGACTGTGTGATATCGTGTTGTGCATTTTATACAATCAGTTATGGTAAAACAAAAAATTCTGGATTCGAGTGATTGACCTGGAGGTGGCAATGTGCCATTGTTGTGCAGTATATCTAACTCAGTCCATTCATTCCAACATTTAAGTACTTGAGAACTGCCTTAAGAAAATGCGCCTATGTTCACTGCAAGGAGACGGATTTGTATTGCTGTATTTGCTGCGAACGACCGCTGCCTCATTCGCGCTCCAACGTGAGGTGCGAGGAGTTTCTGTGTGGACTGATTACACGTGTTTGAAAGCTAAGGAAAGATTGTGATGACGGGGGCACACCTGGACGACCTTAGAAAGGTTTAATTCAAAGCTTCTATAACTTGAAAACCTTCAGAGAGGGGAAATGTACTTGCTGTTGCATGCGCAATGGTAGAAGAATGTTCTTTTTTACATCACGCACTTGCTCCATATCAGTGAAATCTCTATTGTATTTTGAAACCCCCTTTCAACAGAAAATGTATCATTTTGTAAGCATGATTTTATACTGACAACCCCTATTGTTGTTCATTTCAGAAAAGAGAAGTGGTAGCGAATAAGCTAAATTCCTTGCAGATAAAAAAAAAAAAATTATCCTGACACACATCAAATAGAGTGGATTTTGTGCTCAAGCAAACAAAAAAGTCCATTTAGGCTGAGTGCCCGAGAAAGGCAGAGACCAACAACAGCAATAAATATCACTTGTGGCCATATACTTTAGCACAAATGGGCACTGTGCTAATGACCCTGCAGAGCCTGGCTGCCATTACTGCTCTGTGACACAACCAGGAAAGAAAGCGAGTGCTTAAGAAGGCTTCAAATGTAAGAAAGTTAACACGTAAAAAAAAACTAAAAAAAAACTCACAATGACATTTTCAATTCTTTGCTGCTTGTTTGATTAAATTTCTGCCTTGGTTTAGATTTACTTCCTATACACACAACGGCCAAGACTATGCGATCGATGTATGTTGATTTATCAGTTCGTAAAGCACCATATTTGTCAAACTTTGAAAGAACAGCACATTTTATAGAGTTGAGCCTGATTCACAAAGCGACTGTTCAGAAGGGCTGTGTGAGTTCTTCACTAAGCAAACAGAGCTGGACAGGCCTTTTATTCCACCAGGCGATTCCGTGGTGGGCTGGAGCCTTTGGGGGGTGGTTTTGAGAGCTCAGGGAGGCTTCAAGAGTCAGAAAGAAAGAGGGTGGTGATATAGAGGGAACAAGAGATCAGAAAAGTGGAAGGTTCGAGAGAGATTGGTTGGATGAAAAGAGTTATAGAGCGAAGGAAGTGGCGCTGATATAAGCATTTTTGCTAAGGCTGTTCTTAAGTCCCCAATGCAGCCCTGTACGCAATGAGCTGAGAGGTTCAACCTGCCAGCTAGATGGATCGGGTTTGTTCCTCATTGCTCAATGTAGCAAATGCAGCGACAGAGGAGAGCAATGGACAGCAGACTGCCACAACATTTGCATGTGCAGTGTGCCACAACTGTCACTCAAAGGGCATGGCTCACAATGTCAAAAATGTGGTGCATTGTTCAGGGCTGGCAAGATGAATATGTCCAAGGAATTGATGTGATCTCTTACTAGTGCTAGCAGCCGGTACAAGCTTTGAAGTGTAACTAAGTCTGCACAGGTAATTTAGAGCTAGGTGCAAAAAACCTTTGGTTCCAAATGCCCTGCAGCTAGCCAAGGGCTTCATTATGACTTTGGCGGTCAGAATTTCCCAACCACCAAAGCCACAGAGAGCTGCCTTCCCCCTGTCATATTACGATGTTCCCGCTGGGCTGACTGGTGTGAACATTGTATTACGATGTTCCCGCAGGTCCAATGGGGAGTACCATACTATGTTATTGGTCTCGGCTCCCATACCATAACACATCAGCACCCTTAGAATGTGCACTGTCTGCAAAGTAGACAGTGCTCATTCTGTGTGTGCTGGGCAGGGGTGCCCCTGCACTGTTTCCACCAGCCTGTTCATTGTGGGCGGGCAGAAACTTGACTTGTAATCAGCACAGCGGCGCTGAACTCAGCATCGCCGTGGATGACCATGACTCCGACTGCCATCAGCCATTGGGAAAAACACAACCAAATATGACTGCTGCAGCAAAGAAGCCTAATTTTTGTTCCCTTTCCAAAGAGTCTCCACTTGAGGTCTAGACATCAGCTATTAAGTCAAGGGCGTCATTCCTTTTAAGGAAAAGGAAGCTTCAAACATGTTCAAGTGTCATGCGTCATCATCAGCTACCTCCCCCTACCCTGGTAGGACAATGCCACCAGGGCAGACTCAACCACCTGACAGATTCAGTGCAGGAGAGAGTTCTTAATAAGTAAACTAAAGGATAAAAACTGTGATCCAGATGACTAACAATACATTTTATTACCACAGCTTTTCACTTCTATTAATGAGAAACAGCAGTATTATTAAAAACAGTGGACGGTGGCACCTCGAAAATTAAGGTTCAAGTCACCTAATGAATGGCCAACTTGTTTCTTCTCATTTTTATAAGCCCTAACAAGTCACGAGCATTCATCAGGACCATGGAAATCTATTAATCCTTGTTTACTAATCTGCTTTATTCTCTTTTATATTTAGTGCAAGGAAACTACATGCAGGAAAATCCTACCGGAGACAGTGACAAGAATTATTTGCGACACCCAGGTTATAGGGGCTATCAGCTTCCTGTTCAAAGACAGGGATAGTACCCTTTTTTAGTGACATTTGAGAAAAAAAGGTGTGTTGTGCCTTTCACCCTACTCTACTCCCTCTTATTGGCGAACAATGTTCCTGCCGGATACGGCAGACAACTGGCATTCGAACAGGCAGGGTTGAAATGTGGCAGTCGGACCGCCTGGAGTGCGGTGGTCCGACTGCCACTGTGGCATTGGCCGTAATGTCGTAATAAGGCCCTAAGTCTACACACTGTTGGAATTTATCACAACTTACATTATTCACAAACTATTTAATCCAGTCTGATTAATATGACAATCTCATAATTGATACACAACTGGTCTTTGCATACTCACACTCTCCTAATTCAAGGTGTTTCAGGTCTCTGTACTTAAAAATTGTTAATACCACAAGATGAACTGAGGCGTACACATGGTTGGGAATACGTTTTATTGATGGTGAAAGTCAATGTGGTTGAAGATGAAAAGTTGTTTAAGGTGGTATACATCCAACTCTCATAACAACCTTTCAAGGTTGTGTTTCCCGCATCGCAAGCTTGTATTTCTAGTATGGACAGGTAATGTTAACCCCTTCGCTGCCAGGCCTTTTCCGCCTCCTGTGCCAGGCCTCTTTAGAGGTACCCAGACTTTGTGGGTTCCCCTGAAGGAGGCCAAGAAATCAGCCAAAAAAACAGTGAAAATTTAGTTTTTTTCAAACAAAAGGGAAAAAGGGGCTGCAGAAGAAGGCCTGTTTTTTTCCCTGAAAATGGCATCAACAAAGGGTTTGTGGTGCTAAAATCACCAGCTTCCCAGCTTTCAGGAACAGGCAGACTTGAATCAGAAAACCACATTTTTCAACACAATTTCGGCATTTTATAGGGTCATAACCCATTTTTACGATTTTTTGTGCTTTCAGCCTCCTTCCAGTCAGTGACAGAAATAGGCATGAAACCAATGCTGGATCCCAGAGACCTAAACATTTCGGAAAAGTAGGCAAAATTCTGAATTCAGCAAGGGGTAACTTGTGTAGATCCTAAAAGGGTTTCCTACAGAAAATAACAACTGAAAAAATAAATATTGAAATTGAGGTGAAAAATAGAGCAATTTTTCTCTACGTTTTACTCTGTAACTTTTTTCTGCAATGTCAGATTTTTTAAAGTAATATACCGTTACGTCTGCTGGACTCTTCTGGTTGTAGGGATATATAGGGCTTGTAGTTTCATCAAGAACCCTAGGTACGCAGAGCCAATAAATGAGCTGCACCCTGCAGTGGGTTTTCATTCTGTACCCGGTATACAGCAATTCATTTCCTGAAATATAAAGAGTGAAAAATAGCTGTCAAGAAAACCTTTGTATTTCCAAAATGGGCACAAGATAAGGTGTTGAGGAGCAGTGGTTATTTGCACATCTCTGAATTTCGGAGGGGTGCCCATACTAGCATGTGAATTACAGGGCATTTCTCAAATAGACGTCTTTTTTACACACGCTCTTATATTTGGAAGGAAAAAATGTAGAGAAGGACAAGGGGCAATAACACTTGTTTTGATATTCTATGACCCCCCAAATCTCCCGATAAAAATGATACCTCACTTGTGTGGGTAGGCCTAGCGCCCGCAACAGGAAATTCCCCAAAACACAACGTGGACACATCCCATTTTTTGACAGAAAAAAGAGGTGTTTATTGCAAAGTGCCTACCGGTAGATTTTGGCCTCTTGCTCAGCCGGCACCTAGGGAAACCTATCAAACCTGTGCATTTTTTAAAACTAGAGACCTAGGGGAATCCAAGATGGGTTGACTTGTTGGGCTCTGACCAGGTTCTGTTACCCAGAATCCTTTGCAAACCTCAACATTTGGCTAAAAAAACATGTTTTTCTCACATTTTGGTGACAGAAAGTTCTGGAATCTGAGAGGAGCCACAAATTTCCTTCCACCCAGCGTTCCCCCAAGTCTCCCGATAAAAATGATACCTCACTTGTGTGGGTAGGCCTAGCACCCGCGACAGGAAATGCCCCAAAACACAACATGGACACATCCCATTTTTTGACAGAAAACAGAGGTGTTTTTTGCAAAGTGCCTACCAGTAGATTTTGGCCTCTTGCTCAGCTGGCACCTAGGGAAACCTACCAAACCTGTGCATTTTTTAAAACTAGAGACCTAGGGGAAACCAAGATGGTGTGACTTGTGGGGGTCTGACCAGGTTCTGTTACCCAGAATCCTTTGCAAACCTCAAAATTTGGCAAATAAAAACACATTTTCCTCACATTTCGGTGACAGAAAGTTCTGGAATCTGAGAGGAGCCACAAATTTCTTTCCACCCAGTGTTCCCCCAAGTCTCCCGATAAAAATTATACCTCACTTGTGTGGGTAGGCCTAGCGCCTGCGACGGGAAATGAATCAAAACACAACGTGGACACATCCCATTTTTTGACAGAAAACAGAGGTGTTTTTTGCAAAGTGCCTACCTGTAGATTTTGGCCTCTAGCTCAGCCGGCACCTAGGGAAACCTACAAAACCTGTGCATTGTTGAAAACTAGAGACCGAGGGGAATTCAAGATGGGGTGACTTGTGGGGCTCTGACCAGGTTCTGTCACACAGAATCCTTGCAAACCTCAAAATGTGGTTAAAAAAACACATTTTCCTCACATTTCGGTGACAGAAAGATCTGGAGTCTGAGAGGAGCCACAAATTTCCTTACACCCTGCATTCCCCCAAGTCTCCAGATAAAAATTATACGTCACTTGTGTGGGTAGGCCTAGCACCCGCGACAGGAAATGCCCCAAAACATAACGTGGACACATCACATTTTTTGACAGAAAACAGAGGTGTTTTTTGCAAAGTGCCTACCTGTAGATTTTGGCCTCTTGCTCAGCTGGCACCTAGGGAAACCTACCAAACCTGTGCATTTTTTAAAACTAGAGACCTAGGGGAATCCAAGATGGTGTGACTTGTGGGGGTCTGACCAGGTTCTGTTACCCAGAATCCTTTGCAAACCTCAAAATTTGGCTAAAAAAACAAATTTTCCTCACATTTCGGTGACAGAAAGTTCTGGAATCTGAGAGAAGCCACAAATTTCCTTCCACTCAATGTTCCCCCAAGTCTCCTGATAAAAATGATACCTCACTTGTGTGGGTAGGCCTAGTGCCTGCGACAGGAAATGAACCAAAACACAACGTGGACACATCCCATTTTTTGACAGAAAACAGAGGTGTTTTTTGCAAAGTGCCTACCTGTAGATTTTGGCCTCTAACTCAGCCGGCACCTAGGAAAACCTGCCAAACCTGTGCATTTTTCAAAACTAGAGACCTAGTGGAATTAAAGATGGGGTGACTTGTGGGGCTCTGACCAGGTTCTGTTACCCAGAATCCTTTGCAAACCTCAACATTTGGCTAAAAAAACACATTTTCCTCACATTTCGGTGACAGAAAGTTCTGGAATCTGATAGCAGCCACAAATTTCCTACCACCCAGCGTTCCCCCAAGTCTCCCGATAAAAATGATACCTCACTTGTGTGGGTAGGCCTAACGCCCACGACAGGAAATGCCCCAAAACATAACGTGGACACATCACATTTTTTGACAGAAAACAGAGGTGTTTTTTGCAAAGTGCCTACCTGTAGATTTTGGCCTCTAGCTCAGCTGGCACCTAGGGAAACCTACCAAACCTGTGCATTTTTTAAAACTAGAGACCTAGGGGAATCCAAGATGGTGTGACTTGTGGGGCTCTGACCAGGTTCTGTTACCCAGAATCCTTTGCAAACCTCAAAATTTGGCTAAAAAAACAAATTTTCCTCACATTTCGGTGACAGAAAGTTCTGGAATCTGAGAGAAGCCACAAATTTCCTTCCATCCAGTGTTCCCCCAAGTCTCCCGATAAAAATTATACCTCACTTGTGTGGGTAGGCCTAGTGCCTGCGACAGGAAATGAACCAAAACACAACGTGGACACATCCCATTTTTTGACAGAAAACAGAGGTGTTTTTTGCAAAGTGCCTACCTGTAGATTTTGGCCTCTAACTCATCCGGCTCCTAGGAAAACCTACCAAACCTGTGCATTTTTCAAAACTAGAGACCTAGGGGAATTCAAGATGGGGTGACTTGTGGGGCTCTGACCAGGTTCTGTTACCCAGAATCCTTTGCAATCCTCAAAATTTGGCTAAGAAAACATGTTTTTCTCACATTTTGGTGACAGAAAGTTCTGGAATCTGAGAGGAGCCACAAATTTCCTTCCACCCAGCGTTCCCCCAAGTCTCCCGATAAAAATGATACCTCACTTGTGTGGGTAGGCCTAGCGCCTCTGACAGGAAATGAACCAAAACACAACGTGGACACATCCTATTTTTTGACAGAAAACAGAGGTGTTTTTTGCCAAGTGCCTACCTGTAGATTTTGGCCTCTAACTCAGCCGGCACCTAGGGAAACCTACCAAACCTGTGCATTTTTTAAAACTAGAGACCTAGGGGAATCCAAGATGGGTTGACTTGTTGGGCTCTGACCAGGTTCTGTTACCCAGAATCCTTTGCAAACCTCAAAATTTGGCTAAAAAAACAAATTTTCCTCACATTTCGGTGACAGAAAGTTCTGGAATCTGATAGGAGCCACAAATTTCCAACCACCCAGCTTTCCCCCAAGTCTCCCGATAAAAATGATACCTGTCTTGTGTGGGTAGGACTAACGCCCGCGACAGGAAATGCCCCAAAACATAACGTGGACACATCACATTTTTTGACAGAAAACAGAGGTGTTTTTTGCAAAGTGCCTACCTGTAGATTTTGGCCTCTAACTCAGCCGGCACCTAGGGAAACCTACCAAACCTGTGCATTTTTCAAATCTAGAGACCTAGGGGAAATCAAGATGGTGTGACTTGTGGGGCTCTGACCAGGTTCTGTTACCCAGAATCCTTTGCAAACCTCAAAATTTGGCTAAAAAAACACATTTTCCTCACATTTCGGTGACAGAAAGTTCTGGAATCTGATAGGAGCCACAAATTTCCTTCTACCCAGCCTTCCCCCAAGTCTCCCGATGAAAATTATACCTCACTTGTGTGGGTAGGCCTAGCGCCCGCGACAGGAAATGCCACAAAACATAACGTGGACACATAACATTTTTTGACAGAAAACAGAGGTGTTTTTTGCAAAGTGCCTACCTGTAGATTTTGGCCTCTAGCTCAGCTGGCACCTAGGGAAACCTACCAAACCTATGCATTTTTTAAAACTAGAGACCTAGGGAATCCAAGATGGTGTGACTTTTTGGTGCTCTGACCAGGTTCTGTTACCCAGAATCCTTTGCAAACCTCAAAATTTGGCAAATAAAAACACATTTTCCTCACATTTCGGTGACAGAAAGTTCTGGAATCTGAGAGGAGCCACAAATTTCTTTCCACCCAGTGTTCCCCCAAGTCTCCCGATAAAAATTATACCTCACTTGTGTGGTTAGGCCTAGCGCCTGCGACGGGAAATGAATCAAAACACAACGTGGACACATCCCATTTTTTGACAGAAAACAGAGGTGTTTTTTGCAAAGTGCCTACCTGTAGATTTTGGCCTCTAGCTCAGCCGGCACCTAGGGAAACCTACAAAACCTGTGCATTGTTGAAAACTAGAGACCAAGGGGAATTCAAGATGGGGTGACTTGTGGGGCTCTGACCAGGTTCTGTCACACAGAATCCTTGCAAACCTCAAAATGTGGCTAAAAAAACACATTTTCCTCACATTTCGGTGACAGAAAGATCTGGAGTCTGAGAGGAGCCACAAATTTCCTTACACCCTGCGTTCCCCCAAGTCTCCAGATAAAAATTATACGTCACTTGTGTGGGTAGGCCTAGCACCCGCGACAGGAAATGCCCCAAAAGATAACGTGGACACATCACATTTTTTGACAGAAAACAGAGGTGTTTTTTGCAAAGTGCCTACCTGTAGATTTTGGCCTCTTGCTCAGCTGGCACCTAGGGAAACCTACCAAACCTGTGCATTTTTTAAAACTAGAGACCTAGGGGAAACCAAGATGGTCTGACTTGTGGGGGTCTGACCAGGTTCTGTTACCCAGAATCCTTTGCAAACCTCAAAATTTGGCAAATAAAAACACATTTTCCTCACATTTCGGTGACAGAAAGTTCTGGAATATGAGAGGAGCCACAAATTTCTTTCCACCCAGTGTTCCCCCAAGTCTCCCGATAAAAATTATACCTCACTTGTGTGGGTAGGCCTAGCGCCTGCGACGGGAAATGAATCAAAACACAACGTGGACACATCCCATTTTTTGACAGAAAACAGAGGTGTTTTTTGCAAAGTGCCTACCTGTAGATTTTGGCCTCTAGCTCAGCCGGCACCTAGGGAAACCTACAAAACCTGTGCATTGTTGAAAACTAGAGACCGAGGGGAATTCAAGATGGGGTAACTTGTGGGGCTCTGACCAGGTTCTGTCACACAGAATCCTTGCAAACCTCAAAATGTGGCTAAAAAAACACATTTTCCTCACATTTCGGTGACAGAAAGATCTGGAGTCTGAGAGGAGCCACAAATTTCCTTACACCCTGCATTCCCCCAAGTCTCCAGATAAAAATTATACGTCACTTGTGTGGGTAGGCCTAGCACCCGCGACAGGAAATGCCCCAAAACATAACGTGGACACATCACATTTTTTGACAGAAAACAGAGGTGTTTTTTGCAAAGTGCCTACCTGTAGATTTTGGCCTCTTGCTCAGCTGGCACCTAGGGAAACCTACCAAACCTGTGCATTTTTTAAAACTAGAGACCTAGGGGAATCCAAGATGGTGTGACTTGTGGGGGTCTGACCAGGTTCTGTTACCCAGAATCCTTTGCAAACCTCAAAATTTGGCTAAAAAAACAAATTTTCCTCACATTTCGGTGACAGAAAGTTCTGGAATCTGAGAGAAGCCACAAATTTCCTTCCACTCAATGTTCCCCCAAGTCTCCTGATAAAAATGATACCTCACTTGTGTGGGTAGGCCTAGTGCCTGCGACAGGAAATGAACCAAAACACAACGTGGACACATCCCATTTTTTGACAGAAAACAGAGGTGTTTTTTGCAAAGTGCCTACCTGTAGATTTTGGCCTCTAACTCAGCCGGCACCTAGGAAAACCTGCCAAACCTGTGCATTTTTCAAAACTAGAGACCTAGTGGAATTAAAGATGGGGTGACTTGTGGGGCTCTGACCAGGTTCTGTTACCCAGAATCCTTTGCAAACCTCAACATTTGGCTAAAAAAACACATTTTCCTCACATTTCGGTGACAGAAAGTTCTGGAATCTGATAGCAGCCACAAATTTCCTACCACCCAGCGTTCCCCCAAGTCTCCCGATAAAAATGATACCTCACTTGTGTGGGTAGGCCTAACGCCCGCGACAGGAAATGCCCCAAAACATAACGTGGACACATCACATTTTTTGACAGAAAACAGAGGTGTTTTTTGCAAAGTGCCTACCTGTAGATTTTGGCCTCTAGCTCAGCTGGCACCTAGGGAAACCTACCAAACCTGTGCATTTTTTAAAACTAGAGACCTAGGGGAATTCAAGATGGGGTGACTTGTGGGGCTCTGACCAGGTTCTGTTACCCAGAATCCTTTGCAAACCTCATAATTTGGCTAAAAAAACACATTTTCCTCACATTTCGGAGACAGAAAGTTCTTGAATCTGATAGGAGCCACAAATTTCCTACGACCCAGCGTTCCCCCAAGTCTCCCGATAAAAATGATACCTCACTTGTGTGGGTAGGTCTAACGCCCGCGACAGGAAATGCCCCAAAACACAACGGGGACACATCACATTTTTTGACAGAAAACAGAGGTGTTTTTTGCAAAGTGCCTACCTGTAGATTTTGGCCTCTAGCTCAGCTGGCACCTAGGGAAACCTGCCAAACCTGTGCATTTTTTAAAACTAGAGACCTAGGGGAATCCAAGATGGTGTGACTTGTGGGGCTCTGACCAGGTTCTGTTACCCAGAATCCTTTGCAAACCTCAAAATTTGGCTAAAAACACACATTTTACTCACATTTCGGTGACAGAAAGTTCTGGAATCTGAGAGAAGCCACAAATTTCCTTCCACCCAGTGTTCCCCCAAGCCTCCCGATAAAAATGATACCTCACTTGTGTGGGTAGGCCTAGCGCCCCTGAAAGGAAATGCCCCAAAACACAACGTGGACACATCCCATTTTTTGACAGAAAACAGAGGTGTTTTTTGCAAAGTGCCTACCTGTAGATTTTGGCCTCTAGCTCAGCTGGCACCTAGGGAAACCTACAAAACCTGTCCATTGTTGAAAACTAGAGACCTAGGGGAATTCAAGATGGGGTGACCTGTGGGGCTCTGACCAGGTTCTGTTACCCAGAATCCTTTGCAAACCTCAAAATTTGGCTAAAAAAACACATTTTCCTCACATTTCGGTGACAGAAAGATCTGGAGTCTGAGAGGAGCCACAAATTTCCTTCCACCCAGCGTTCCTCCAAGTCTCCCGATAAAAATTATACCTCACTTGTGTGGGTAAGCAGAGCGCCCGCGACAGGAAATGCCCCAAAACATAACGTGGACACATCACATTTTTTGACAGAAAACAGAGGTGTTTTTTGCAAAGTGCCTACCTGTAGATTTTGGCCTCTAGCTCTGCTGGCACCTAGGGAAACCTACCAAATCTGTGCATTTTCTTAAACTAGAGACCGAGGGGAATTCAAGATGGGGTGACTTGTGGGGCTCTGACCAGGTTCTGTCACACAGAATCCTTTGCAAACCCCAACATTTGGCTAAAAAAACACATTTTCCTCACATTTCGGTGACAGAAAGATCTCGAGTCTGAGAGGAGCCACAAATTTCCTTACACCCTGCGTTCCCCCAAGTCTCCAGATAAAAATGATACCTCACTTGTGTGGGTAGGCCTAGCACCCGCGACAGGAAATGCCCCAAAACATAACGTGGACACATCCGATTTTTTGACAGAAAACAGAGGTGTTTTTTGCAAAGTGCCTACCTGTAGATTTTGGCCTCTAGCTCAGCTGGCACATAGGGAAACCTACCAAACCTGTGCATTTTTTAAAACTAGAGACCTAGGGGAATCCAAGATGGTGTGACTTGTGGGGGTCTGACCAGGTTCTGTTACCCAGAATCCTTTGCAAGCCTCAAAATTTGGCTAAAAAAACACATTTTTCTCACATTTCGGTGACAGAAAGTTCTGGAATCTGAGAGAAGCCACAAATTTTCTTGCACTCAGTGTTCCCCCAAGTCTCCTGATAAAAATGATACCTCACTTGTGTGGGTAGGCCTAGTGCCTGCGACAGGAAATGAACCAAAACACAACGTGGACACATCCCATTTTTTGACAGAAAACAGAGGTGTTTTTTGCAAAGTGCCTCCCTGTAGATTTTGGCCTCTAACTCAGCCGGCACCTAGGAAAACCTGCCAAACCTGTGCATTTTTCAAAACTAGAGACCTAGGGGAATTCAAGATGGAGTGACTTGTGGGGCTCTGACCAGGTTCTGTTACCCAGAATCCTTTGCAAACCTCAAAATTTGGCTAAAAACACACATTTTACTCACATTTCGGTGACAGAAAGTTCTGGAATCTGAGAGAAGCCACAAATTTCCTTCCACCCAGTGTTCCCCCAAGTCTCCCGATAAAAATGATACCTCACTTGTGTGGGTAGGCCTAGCGCCCCTGAAAGGAAATGCCCCAAAACACAACGTGGACACATCCCATTTTTTGACAGAAAACAGAGGTGTTTTTTGCAAAGTGCCTACCTGTATGTTTTGGCCTCTAGCTCAGCTGGTACCTAGGGAAACCTACAAAACCTGTCCATTGTTGAAAACTAGAGACCTAGGGGAATCCAAGATGGGGTGACCTGTGGGGCTCTGACCAGGTTCTGTTACCCAGAATCCTTTGCAAACCTCAAAATTTGGCTAAAAAAACACATTTTCCTCACATTTCGGTGACAGAAAGATCTCGAGTCTGAGAGGAGCCACAAATTTCCTTCCACCCAGCGTTCCTCCAAGTCTCCCGATAAAAATGATACCTCACTTGTGTGGGTAAGCAGAGCGCCCGCGACAGGAAATGCCCCAAAACATAACGTGGACACATCACATTTTTTGACAGAAAACAGAGGTGTTTTTTGCAAAGTGCCTACCTGTAGATTTTGGCCTCTAGCTCAGCTGGCACCTAGGGAAACCTACCAAATCTGTGCATTTTCTTAAACTAGAGACCGAGGGGAATTCAAGATGGGGTGACTTGTGGGGCTCTGACCAGGTTCTGTCACACCGAATCATTTGCAAACCACAAAATTTGGCTAAAAAAACACATTTTCCTCACATTTCGGTGACAGAAAGATCTGGAGTCTGAGAGGAGCCACAAATTTCCTTACACCCTGCGTTCCCCCAAGTCTCCAGATAAAAATGATACCTCACTTGTGTGGGTAGGCCTAGCACCCGCGACAGGAAATGCCCCAAAACATAACGTGGACACATCCGATTTTTTGACAGAAAACAGAGGTGTTTTTTGCAAAGTGCCTACCTGTAGATTTTGGCCTCTAGCTCAGCTGGCACATAGGGAAACCTACCAAACCTGTGCATTTTTTAAAACTAGAGACCTAGGGGAATCCAAGATGGTGTGACTTGTGGGGGTCTGACCAGGTTCTGTTACCCAGAATCCTTTGCAAGCCTCAAAATTTGGCTAAAAAAACAAATTTTTCTCACATTTCGGTGACAGAAAGTTCTGGAATCTGAGAGAAGCCACAAATTTCCTTGCACTCAGTGTTCCCCCAAGTCTCCTGATAAAAATGATACCTCACTTGTGTGGGTAGGCCTAGTGCCTGCGACAGGAAATGAACCAAAACACAACGTGGACACATCCCATTTTTTGACAGAAAACAGAGGTGTTTTTTGCAAAGTGCCTACCTGTAGATTTTGGCCTCTAACTCAGCCGGCACCTAGGAAAACCTGCCAAACCTGTGCATTTTTCAAAACTAGAGACCTAGGGGAATTCAAGATGGAGTGACTTGTGGGGCTCTGGCCAGGTTCAGTTACCCAGAATCCTTTGCAAACCTCAACATTTGGCTAAAAAAACACATTTTCCTCACATTTCGGTGACAGAAAGTTCTGGAATCTGATAGGAGCCACAAATTTCCTACCACCCAGCGTTCCCCCAAGTCTCCCGATAAAAATGATACCTCACTTGTGTGGGTAGGCCTAGCGCCCCTGAAAGGAAATGCCCCAAAACACAACGTGGACACATCCCATTTTTTGACAGAAAACAGAGGTGTTTTTTGCAAAGTGCCTACCTGTAGATTTTGGCCTCTAGCTCAGCTGGCACCTAGGGAAACCTACAAAACCTGTGCATTGTTGAAAACTAGAGACCTAGGGGAATCCAAGATGGGGTGACCTGTGGGGCTCTGACCAGGTTCTGTTACCCAGAATCCTTTGCAAACCTCAAAATTTGGCTAAAAAAACACATTTTCCTCACATTTCGGTGACAGAAAGTTCTGGAATCTGATAGCAGCCACAAATTTCCTACCACCCAGCGTTCCCCCAAGTATCCCGATAAAAATGATACCTCACTTGTGTGGGTAGGCCTAACGCCCGCGACAGGAAATGCCCCAAAACATAACGTGGACACATCACATTTTTTGACAGAAAACAGAGGTGTTTTTTGCAAAGTGCCTACCTGTAGATTTTGGCCTCTAGCTCAGCTGGCACCTAGGGAAACCTACCAAACCTGTGCACTTTTTAAAACTAGAGACCTAGGGGAATCCAAGATGGTGTGACTTGTGGGGCTCTGACCAGGTTCTGTTACCCAGAATCCTTTGCAAACCTCAAAATTTGGCTAAAAAAACAAATTTTCCTCACATTTCGGTGACAGAAAGTTCTGGAATCTGAGAGAAGCCACACATTTCCTTCCATCCAGTGTTCCCCCATGTCTCCAGATAAAAATGATACCTCACTTGTGTGGGTAGGCCTAGTGCCTGCGACAGGAAATGAACCAAAACACAACGTGGACACATCCCATTTTTTGACAGAAAACAGAGGTGTTTTTTGCAAAGTGCCTACCTGTAGATTTTGGCCTCTAACTCAGCCGGCACCTAGGAAAACCTACCAAACCTGTGCATTTTTCAAAACTAGAGACCTAGGGGAATTCAAGATGGGGTGACTTGTGGGGCTCTGACCAGGTTCTGTTACCCAGAATCCTTTGCAAACCTCAAAATGTGGCTAAAAAAACACATTTTCCTCACATTTCGGTGACAGAAAGTTATTGAATCTGATAGGAGCCACAAATTTCCTACGACCCAGCGTTCCCCCAAGTCTCCCGATAAAAATGATACCTCACTTGTGTGGGTAGGCCTAGCGCCCGCGACAGGAAATGCCCCAAAACACAACGGGGACACATCAAATTTTTTGACAGAAAACAGAGGTGTTTTTTGCAAAGTGCCTACCTGTAGATTTTGGCCTCTAGCTCAGCTGGCACCTAGGGAAACCTGCCAAACCTGTGCTTTTTTTAAAACTAGAGACCTAGGGGAATCCAAGATGGTGTGACTTGTGGGGCTCTGACCAGGTTCTGCTACCCAGAATCCTTTGCAAACCTCAAAATTTGGCTAAAAACACACATTTTACTCACATTTCGGTGACAGAAAGTTCTGGAATCTGAGAGAAGCCACAAATTTACTTTCACCCAGTGTTCCCCCAAGTCTCCCGATAAAAATGATACCTCACTTGTGTGGGTAGGCCTAGCGCCCCTTAAAGGAAATGCCCCACAACACAACGTGGACACATCCCATTTTTTGACAGAAAACAGAGGTGTTTTTTGCAAAGTGCCTACCTGTAGATTTTGGCCTCTAGCTCAGCTGGCACCTAGGGAAACCTACAAAACCTGTCCATTGTTGAAAACTAGAGACCTAGGGGAATCCAAGATGGGGTGACCTGTGGGGCTCTGACCAGGTTCTGTTACCCAGAATCCTTTGCAAACCTCAAAATTTGGCTAAAAAAACACATTTTCCTCACATTTCGGTGACAGAAAGATCTGGAGTCTGAGAGGAGCCACAAATTTCCTTCCACCCAGCGTTCCTCCAAGTCTCCTGATAAAAATGATACCTCACTTGTGTGGGTAAGCAGAGCGCCCGCGACAGGAAATGCCCCAAAACATAACGTGGACACATCACATTTTTTGACAGAAAACAGAGGTGTTTTTTGCAAAGTGCCTACCTGTAGATTTTGGCCTCTAGCTCAGCTGGCATCTAGGGAAACCTACCAAACCTGTGCATTTTCTTAAACTAGAGACCGAGGGGAATTCAAGATGGGGTGACTTGTGGGGCTTTGACCAGGTTCTGTCACACAAAATCCTTTGCAAACCCCAAAATTTGGCTAAAAAAACACATTTTCCTCACATTTCGGTGACAGAAAGATCTGGAGTCTGAGAGGAGCCACAAATTTCCTTACCCCCTGCGTTCCCCCAAGTCTCCAGATAAAAATGATACCTCACTTGTGTGGGTAGGCCTAGCACCCGCGACAGGAAATGCCCCAAAACATAACGTGGACACATCCGATTTTTTGACAGAAAACAGAGGTGTTTTTTGCAAAGTGCCTACCTGTAGATTTTGGCCTCTAGCTCAGCTGGCACCTAGGGAAACCTACCAAACCTGTGCATTTTTTAAAACTAGAGACCTAGGGGAATCCAAGATGGTGTGACTTGTGGGGGTCTGACCAGGTTCTGTTACCCAGAATCCTTTGCAAACCTCAAAATTTGGCTAAAAAAACAAATTTTTCTCACATTTCGGTGACAGAAAGTTCTGGAATCTGAGAGAAGCCACAAATTTCCTTGCACTCAGTGTTCCCCCAAGTCTCCTGATAAAAATGATACCTCACTTGTGTGGGTAGGCCTAGTGCCTGCGACAGGAAATGAACCAAAACACAACGTGGACACATCCCATTTTTTGACAGAAAACAGAGGTGTTTTTTGCAAAGTGCCTACCTGTAGATTTTGGCCTCTAACTCAGCCGGCACCTAGGAAAACCTGCCAAACCTGTGCATTTTTCAAAACTAGAGACCTAGGGGAATTCAAGATGGTGTGACTTGTGGGGCTCTGGCCAGGTTCAGTTACCCAGAATCCTTTGCAAACCTCAACATTTGGCTAAAAAAACACATTTTCCTCACATTTCGGTGACAGAAAGTTCTGGAATCTGATAGGAGCCACAAATTTCCTACCACCCAGCGTTCCCCCAAGTCTCCCGATAAAAATGATACCTCACTTGTGTGGGTAGGCCTAGCGCCCCTGAAAGGAAATGCCCCAAAACACAACGTGGACACATCCCATTTTTTGACAGAAAACAGAGGTGTTTTTTCCAAAGTGCCTACCTGTAGATTTTGGCCTCTAGCTCAGCTGGCACATAGGGAAACCTACAAAACCTGTGCATTGTTGAAAACTAGAGACCTAGGGGAATCCAAGATGGGGTGACCTGTGGGGCTCTGACCAGGTTCTGTTACCCAGAATCCTTTGCAAACCTCAAAATTTGGCTAAAAAAACACATTTTCCTCACATTTCGGTGACAGAAAGTTCTGGAATCTGATAGCAGCCACAAATTTCCTACCACCCAGCGTTCCCCCAAGTATCCCGATAAAAATGATACCTCACTTGTGTGGGTAGGCCTAACGCCCGCGACAGGAAATGCCCCAAAACATAACGTGGACACATCACATTTTTTGACAGAAAACAGAGGTGTTTTTTGCAAAGTGCCTACCTGTAGATTTTGGCCTCTAGCTCAGCTGGCACCTAGGGAAACCTACCAAACCTGTGCACTTTTTAAAACTAGAGACCTAGGGGAATCCAAGATGGTGTGACTTGTGGGGCTCTGACCAGGTTCTGTTACCCAGAATCCTTTGCAAACCTCAAAATTTGGCTAAAAAAACAAATTTTCCTCACATTTCGGTGACAGAAAGTTCTGGAATCTGAGAGAAGCCACACATTTCCTTCCATCCAGTGTTCCCCCAAGTCTCCAGATAAAAATGATACCTCACTTGTGTGGGTAGGCCTAGTGCCTGCGACAGGAAATGAACCAAAACACAACGTGGACACATCCCATTTTTTGACAGAAAACAGAGGTGTTTTTTGCAAAGTGCCTACCTGTAGATTTTGGCCTCTAACTCAGCCGGCACCTAGGAAAACCTGCCAAACCTGTGCATTTTTCAAAACTAGAGACCTAGGGGAATTCAAGATGGAGTGACTTGTGGGGCTCTGACCAGGTTCAGTTACCCAGAATCCTTTGCAAACCTCAACATTTGGCTAAAAAAACACATTTTCCTCACATTTCGGTGACAGAAAGTTCTGGAATCTGATAGGAGCCACAAATTTCCTACCACCCAGCGTTCCCCCAAGTCTCCCGATAAAAATGATACCTCACTTGTGTGGGTAGGCCTAGCGCCCCTGAAAGGAAATGCCCCAAAACACAACGTGGACACATCCCATTTTTTGACAGAAAACAGAGGTGTTTTTTGCAAAGTGCCTACCTGTAGATTTTGGCCTCTAGCTCAGCTGGCACCTAGGGAAACCTACAAAACCTGTGCATTGTTGAAAACTAGAGACCTAGGGGAATCCAAGATGGGGTGACCTGTGGGGCTCTGACCAGGTTCTGTTACACAGAATCCTTTGCAAACCTCAAAATTTGGCTAAAAAAACACATTTTCCTCACATTTCGGTGACAGAAAGATCTGGAGTCTGAGAGGAGCCACAAATTTCCTTCCACCCAGCGTTCCTCCAAGTCTCCCGATAAAAATTATACCTCACTTGTGTGGGTAAGCAGAGCGCCTGCGACAGGAAATGCCCCAAAACATAACGTGGACACATCACATTTTTTGACAGAAAACAGAGGTGTTTTTTGCAAAGTGCCTACCTGTATATTTTGGCCTCTAGCTCAGCTGGCACCTAGGGAAACCTACCAAACCTGTGCATTTTTTTTAAACTAGAGACCTAGGGGAATCCAATATGGTGTGACTTGTGGGGCTCTGACCAGATTCTGTTACCCAGAATCCTTTGCAAACCTCAAAATTTGGCTAAAAAAAACAAATTTTCCTCACATTTCGGTGACAGAAAGTTCTGGAATCTGATGGAAGCCACAAATTTCCTTCCACCCAGTGTTCCCCCAAGTCTCCTGATTAAAATTATACCTCAATTGTGCGGGTAGGCCTAGTGCCTGCGACAGGAAATGAACCAAAACACAACGTGGACACATCCCATTTTTTGACAGAAAACAGAGGTGTTTTTTGCAAAGCGGCTACCTGTAGATTTTGGCCTCTAACTCAGCCGGAACCTAGGGAAACCTACCAAACCTGTGCATTTTTCAAAACTAGAGACCTAGGGGAATTCAAGATGGGGTGACTTGTGGGGCTCTGACCAGGTTCTGTTACCCAGAATCCTTTGCAAACCTCAACATTTGGCTAAAAAAACACATTTTCCTCACATTTCGGTGACAGAAAGTTCTAGAATCTGATAGCAGCCACAAATTTCCTACCACCCAGCGTTCCCCCAAGTCTCCCGATAAAAATGATACCTCACTTGTGTGGGTAGGCCTAGCGCCCGCGACAGGAAATACCCCAAAACATAACGTGGACACATCACATTTTTTGACAGAAAACAGAGGTGTTTTTTGCAAAGTGCCTACCTGTAAATTTTGGCCTCTAGCTCAGCTGGCACCTAGGTAAACCTACCAAACCTGTGGATTTTTTTAAAACTAGAGACCTAGGGGAATCCAAGATGGTGTGACTTGTGGGGCTCTGACCAGGTTCTGTTACCCAGAATCCTTTGCAAACCTCAAAATTTGGCAAATAAAAACACATTTTCCTCACATTTCGGTGACAGAAAGTTCTGGAATCTGAGAGGAGCCACAAATTTCCTTCCACCCAGTGTTCCCCCAAGTCTCCCGATAAAAATGATACCTCACTTGTTTGGGTAGGCCTAGCGCCTGCGACGGGAAATGAACCAAAACACAACGTGGACACATCCCATTTTTTGACAGAAAACAGAGGTGTTTTTTGCAAACTGCCTACCGGTAGATTTTGGCCTCTAGCTCAGCCGGCACCTAGGGAAACCTACCAAACCTCTGCATTTTTCAAAACTAGAGACCAAGGGGAATTCAAGATGGGGTGACTTGTGGGGCTCTGACCAGGTTCTGTTACCCAGAATCCTTTGCAAACCTCAAAATTTGGCAAAAAAAACACTTTTTCCTCATATTTAGGTGAGAAAAAGTTCTGGAATCTGAGAGGAGACACAAATTTCCTTCCGCCCAGCGTTCCCCCACGTCTCCCGATAAAAATGATACCTCACTTGTGTGGGTAGGCCTAGTGCCCGCGTCAGGAAATGCCCCAAAACACAACATGGACACTTCCCATTTTTTGACAGAAAACAGAGGTGTTTTTTGCAAAGTGCCTACCTGTAGATTTTGGCCTCTAGCTCAGCCGGCACCTAGGGAAACCTACCAAACATGTGCATTTTTGAAAACTAGAGCCCTAGGGGAATCTAAGATGGGGTGACTTGTTGGGCTCTGACCAGGTTCTGTTACCCAGAATCCTTTGCAAACCTCAAAATTTGGCTAAAAAAAACAAGTTTTCCTCATATTTCGGTGACAGAAAGTTCTGGAATCTGAGAGGTGCCACAAATTTCCTTACACCCAGTGTTTCCCCAAGTTTCCCGATAAAAATGATACCTCACTTGTGTGGGTGGGCCAGGTGCCTGCAACAGAAAAAGGCCTCCAACTTGTAGAGATTATGGGGATAGCACAGCGAGTTGATAAGCACATATTCTTCTTTTATACATCTTTTAGGCTGACTCTGCTTTGGGGACCCACACAAGTGAGGTGTCATTTTACTTGGGAGACTGAGGGAATGCTGGGGAGAAGGAATTTTGTGCTGGAGCGGTGATCGTACAAACAAAAGTCAGGAAAATATGCATTTTTAAGCAAATTTTGAGGTTTGCAGAGGAGTCTGGGTAAGACAATGTTGGGGGATCCACGCAAGCCACACCTCCCTGGACTCCTTGGGGTGTCTAGTTTAAAAAAATGTCTGGGTTTGGTAGGTTTCCCTAGATGAAGGCCGCACCCAGGACCAAAAACATAGGTGGCCCCTCCCCCTCAAACACAGGTAGTTTTGTAATATATCATTGCGATGTGTCCACATACGTCTATGATGTGCCAAACACTAAAATTGTGAAAAGAAATGCACTTGGGTTATGTGAAAAAGACCCCTCACCCACCAACCAAGTTGGTGCCATGCTTCATCATCGGGGTCCCACCTGAGAAACCTAGCGTGTCACAAGTGTGCTGCGACGCCTGATTACAGCGGAGCTGTTTTTTTTATTTTTACCACACATACTGGTTGAATTTGGCACGAGGGTGAGTGATGGTTCAGTAGATCAAATTTTATTCACAAGAGATTTCACAAAAGTGAAATGCACTGGTAATAACTGAAAGGACAAAAAACTGAACCAATGACTCACAGCTCGTGAGCTGTAAAGCCACGGCAAGACACCAACCGCTTTACAGTCCATTCACACACCTTTCATACATGACATGCACAAGACCATTCACGCCGCCAGTCACGGGCCCAGCACATTACAACACTTGCATTGACAGACAGCGCCAGTCAAAGGCCCATCACTTTCTTATGCCCACATGCCTGATACAGCAATCACACCAGCTGATGAGTGTGCGGACTGGCGTTTGGCTGGCACCGCTAGGCAAGCGCCACCCCACCCATACTGCAGCCAAACACCACCCCACACACACCGCCAGCCAAGCGCCACACCACCTATACCACCATCCAAGCGCCACCCCACGCACACCTCCAGCCAAGCGCCACACCACCCATACCGCCAGCCAAGCGCCACCCCACGCACACCGCCAGCACAACGCCACCCCAAGCACACTGCCAGCCAAGCGCCACACCACCCATACTCCCAGCCAAGCCCCACCCCACGCACACGGCCAGCCAAGTGCCACCCCAAGCACACCGCCAGCCAAGCATTTCGGTGACAGAAAGTTCTGGAATCTGATAGGAGCCACAAATTTCCTACCACCCAGCGTTCCCCCAAGTCTCCCGATAAAAATGATACCCCACTTGTGTGGGTAGGCCTAGCGCCCCTGAAAGGAAATGCCCCAAAACACAACGTGGACACATCCCATTTTTTGACAGAAAACAGAGGTGTTTTTTGCAAAGTGCCTACCTGTAGATTTTGGCCTCTAGCTCAGCTGGCACCTAGGGAAACCTACAAAACCTGTGCATTGTTGAAAACTAGAGACCTAGGGGAATCCAAGATGGGGTGACCTGTGGGGCTCTGACCAGGTTCTGTTACACAGAATCCTTTGCAAACCTCAAAATTTGGCTAAAAAAACACATTTTCCTCACATTTCGGTGACAGAAAGATCTGGAGTCTGAGAGGAGCCACAAATTTCCTTCCACCCAGCGTTCCTCCAAGTCTCCCGATAAAAATGATACCTCACTTGTGTGGGTAAGCAGAGCGCCCGCGACAGGAAATGCCCCAAAACATAACGTGGACACATCACATTTTTTGACAGAAAACAGAGGTGTTTTTTGCAAAGTGCCTACCTGTATATTTTGGCCTCTAGCTCAGCTGGCACCTAGGGAAACCTACCAAACCTGTGCATTTTTTTTAAACTAGAGACCTAGGGGAATCCAATATGGTGTGACTTGTGGGGCTCTGACCAGGTTCTGTTACCCAGAATCCTTTGCAAACCTCAAAATTTGGCTAAAAAAAACAAATTTTCCTCACATTTCGGTGACAGAAAGTTCTGGAATCTGATGGAAGCCACAAATTTCCTTCCACCCAGTGTTCCCCCAAGTCTCCTGATTAAAATTATACCTCAATTGTGCATGTAGGCCTCGTGCCTGCGACAGGAAATGAACCAAAACACAACGTGGACACATCCCATTTTTTGACAGAAAACAGAGGTGTTTTTTGCAAAGTGCCTACCTGTAGATTTTGGCCTCTAACTCAGCCGGATCCTAGGGAAACCTACCAAACCTGTGCATTTTTCAAAACTAGAGACCTAGGGGAATTCAAGATGGGGTGACTTGTGGGGCTCTGACCAGGTTCTGTTACCCAGAATCCTTTGCAAACCTCAACATTTGGCTAAAAAAACACATTTTCCTCACATTTCGGTGACAGAAAGTTCTGGAATCTGATAGCAGCCACAAATTTCCTACCACCCAGCGTTCCCCCAAGTCTCCCGATAAAAATTATACCTCACTTGTGTGGGTAGGCCTAGCGCTCGCGACAGGAAATACCTCAAAACATAACGTGGACACATCACATTTTTTGACAGAAAACAGAGGTGTTTTTTGCAAAGTGCCTACCTGTAAATTTTGGCCTCTAGCTCAGCTGGCACCTAGGGAAACCTACCAAACCTGTGGATTTTTTTAAAACTAGAGACCTAGGGGAATCCAAGATGGTGTGACTTGTGGGGCTCTGACCAGGTTCTGTTACCCAGAATCCTTTGCAAACCTCAAAATTTGGCAAATAAAAACACATTTTCCTCACATTTCGGTGACAGAAAGTTCTGGAATCTGAGAGGAGCCACAAATTTCCTTCCACCCAGTGTTCCCCCAAGTCTCCCGATAAAAATGATACCTCACTTGTTTGGGTAGGCCTAGCGCCTGCGACGGGAAATGAACCAAAACACAACGTGGACACATCCCATTTTTTGACAGAAAACAGAGGTGTTTTTTGCAAACTGCCTACCGGTAGATTTTGGCCTCTAGCTCAGCCGGCACCTAGGGAAACCTACCAAACCTCTGCATTTTTCAAAACTAGAGACCAAGGGGAATTCAAGATGGGGTGACCTGTGGGGCTCTGACCAGGTTCTGTTACCCAGAATCCTTTGCAAACCTCAAAATTTGGCAAAAAAAACACTTTTTCCTCATATTTAGGTGAGAAAAAGTTCTGGAATCTGAGAGGAGACACAAATTTCCTTCCGCCCAGCGTTCCCCCACGTCTCCCGATAAAAATTATACCTCACTTGTGTGGGTAGGCCTAGCGCCCGCGTCAGGAAATGCCCCAAAACACAACATGGACACTTCCCATTTTTTGACAGAAAACAGAGGTGTTTTTTGCAAAGTGCCTACCTGTAGATTTTGGCCTCTAGCTCAACCGGCACCTAGGAAAACCTACCAAACATGTGCATTTTTGAAAACTAGAGCCCTAGGGGAATCTAAGATGGGGTGACTTGTTGGGCTCTGACCAGGTTCTGTTACCCAGAATCCTTTGCAAACCTCAACATTTGGCTAAAAAAAACAAGTTTTCCTCATATTTCGGTGACAGAAAGTTCTGGAATCTGAGAGGTGCCACAAATTTCCTTCCACCCAGTGTTTCCTCAAGTTTCCCGATAAAAATGATACCTCACTTGTGTGGGTGGGCCAGGTGCCTGCAACAGAAAAAGGCCTCAAACTTGTAGAGATTATGGGGATAGCACAGCGAGTTGATAAGCACATATTCTTCTTTTATACATCTTTTAGGCTGACTCTGCTTTGGGGACCCACACAAGTGAGGTGTCATTTTACTTGGGAGACTGAGGGAATGCTGGGGAGAAGGAATTTTGTGCTGGAGCGGTGATCGTACAAACAAAAGTCAGGAAAATATGCATTTTTAAGCAAATTTTGAGGTTTGCAGAGGAGTCTGGGTAAGACAATTTTGGGGGATCCACGCAAGCCACACCTCCCTGGACTCCTTGGGGTGTCTAGTTTAAAAAAATGTCTGGGTTTGGTAGGTTTCCCTAGATGAAGGCCGCACCCAGGACCAAAAACATAGGTGGCCCCTCCCCCTCAAACACAGGTAGTTTTGTAATATATCATTGCGATGTGTCCACATACGTCTATGATGTGCCAAACACTAAAATTGTGAAAAGAAATGCACTTGGGTTATGTGAAAAAGACCCCTCACCCACCAACCAAGTTGGTGCCATGCTTCATCATCGGGGTCCCACCTGAGAAACCTAGCGTGTCACAAGTGTGCTGCGACGCCTGATTACAGCGGAGCAGTTTTTTTTATTTTTACCACACATACTGGTTGAATTTGGCACGAGGGTGAGTGATGGTTCAGTAGATCAAATTTTATTCACAAGAGATTTCACAAAAGTGAAATGCACTGGTAATAACTGAAAGGACAAAAAACTGAACCAATGACTCACAGCTCGTGAGCTGTAAAGCCACGGCAAGACACCAACCGCTTTACAGTCCATTCACACACCTTTCATACATGACATGCACAAGACCATTCACGCCGCCAGTCACGGGCCCAGCACATTACAACACTTGCATTGACAGACAGCGCCAGTCAAGGGCCCATCACTTTCTTATGCCCACATGCCTGATACAGCAATCACACCAGCTGATGAGTGTGCGGACTGGCGTTTGGCTGGCACCGCTAGCCAAGCGCCACCCCACCCATACTGCAGCCAAACACCACCCCACACACACCGCCAGCCAAGCGCCACACCACCTATACCACCATCCAAGCGCCACCCCACGCACACCTCCAGCCAAGCGCCACACCACCCATACCGCCAGCCAAGCGCCACCCCACGCACACCGCCAGCACAACGCCACCCCAAGCACACTGCCAGCCAAGCGCCACACCACCCATACTCCCAGCCAAGCCCCACCCCACGCACACGGCCAGCCAAGTGCCACCCCAAGCACACCGCCAGCCAAGCATCGCCCCACGCACAACGCCAACCAAGAACCACCCCACGCACACCGCCAGCCAAGCACCACCCCACGCACACCGCCATCACTTTTTTTGTTTATAAACAACAAAGAAACCACTAACTAATTGTAAAATAAATACAAAACTACAAACACAAAAGCTCTAACTAAATACATGACAGTAATGCCAACCGTGAAACTGAACATTTGAAAATATAAGGCAGTTTACGCTCACTGTATTTTCAAAAAGTTTTTCCTAGTGTGGTAACTTCTAAAACAGCCGGGCACACACAGCCCAGGCTTTGAAGGGCATTCGAGGCAGTACATCCGGCTCTCCCTCCGGATTGATCTCCGGGCACATACTCTACATTTCTTTGTGGGCAAGTCTTTTTGGGGAATGGGAAGAATGTGATCTGGAAAGTGGCGATCTTTCAATCTAGCCACTTCCTCCACCACTTCTACTCTAGGAACTCTTGCCCTTTCCACCACAATAAGGCTCTCTATCACTGACGCCTGAAATTAAACAAATGTCATCCTTGACTCAGGTGAACAATCCTTTAACACAATAAAAGCATCAAAAGTTGCCAAATGAAATAAATGTAGGGCCAACTTTTTATACCACACGTAAGACTTACGAAGAGCAGTGTAAGGTTCCAACCTCTGATCTACTCTATCAACACCACCCATGTGCCTATTGTAGTCCAAAATGCATGCAGGTTTGCACACTTCCGCAACCTGACCCCAAACAGTCACAGGGGAAGTACTCTCATCATGGATGGTAGATAGCATGTACACATCCCTCCTGTCTGAAAATTTCAGAGCTAGCAGCTCATTATTCCCCAAGGAACTGCACTCTCCCCTTTTAAGGACAAGCACCCTTGGATAGCCTTTCCGGTTAGAACGGATTGTGCCACAAGCAACAGTGTCCACTCTAAAGAACTCCCTGAACAACTGCACTCCAGTGTAGAAATTATCTACATACAAATGGTGACCTTTGTTAAACAGTCGTCTACCAAGTTCCCACACAATTTGTTCGCTAACTCCAAAAGTGGCCGGACAACCAGGAGGGTCAATACTGGAATCCCTACCAGTGTAGACCCGGAAATTATACACATATCCTGTACTGCTTTCTGACAGCATATACAATTTAATCCCATACCGTGCCCTCTCACTAGGAATGTACTGCTTAAAAACTAAACACCCCTTGAAAAGGACCAAAGACTCGTCCACACTTATCTCTTTGCCTGGAACATAGACCTCTGAAAAACGATCTACAAAATGATCACAGAAAGGCCTAATCTTAAAAAGACGGTCACAAACAGGGTGATCTCGTGGCAAGGCTAAAGCATTATCTACAAAATGCAGCATACGAAGAAGAAGCAAATAGCGATTACGTGTCATAGTTGCAGAAAATATAGCTGTTGCCATCAAGGGAGTAGTAGACCAATAAGAAGCTGGTGACGGCTTCCTGATCAACCCCATCAAAAAAGTCAAACCTAAAAACTTTTTCAACTCTTCCAGATATGTGGGACCCCACTGAGTAGCTCTAGACTGAGGCCTAAGTCTGGCAGCGTTGTTCCTCAAATATTGCTCTGCATACAAATTAGTCTGCTCCACAATCTCTTCCAAAAATACATTGTCCATAAACAAGTGAAAGAAATGAACAGGCAAAAAGTTTTCCGTATTGACTCTACACTCTGGGAGACCAGTAAATGCAGGTAACTGTGGCTGCTCCTTGTTTGGGGCAATCCAGGTGTCAGGTCTTCTAATGAGAAACCCTTCAGCCCCAGGCTGCTACAGTCTTGGCACATCAATGTCCTCCTCTAAAACAGGCCCTTCATCTTCACTGAGAGTAGCTACCTCATCAGAAGAATACTCTCGGACAGAAAACTCACTCCCAGAATCTCTCACTTCCTCCTCTGCCTCAGATGCAGAGTCAGTCTCGTAATCATGGTCTGAAGACGACTCAAAGAGCATGCCACTCACTCTGTGGCTAGCCATGATCCTCACTAAAAACAAATGGATTGCCAACAACAACTAGCACTAAAATAAGTAATAAACAAAGTGTAGCTTTATCACAAAGAGTTATGTACTAAAAAACTATACCACTCACTTGCCTGAACAAGCTACTCACCAGCAAGTACTCTGCACAGGCACAGCAATCACCAATGATGTCCCACTAAAAAGAAAAAAGAAAAAAGCAAATTAGACATATGACAACACAAATATCATTGTGCTCAAATCTAAGGACAATTTCACACACAATACTGCATTTAGTACACCACCTGCAAACATGTCATTCATGCATGTCAACAATACTCCTCTGGAGTAAATTGCTTTAACTTACCTAAAACATGCAACTATGCAAACCGCAGGACAACTACTGCCAAAACCGCAAGGATCCACAGCAAAGGAAGCAAAAGCTTTGAACTAGAACAAAAAGAAGAAACAAACTGTTATAATCACAAATACAAATAATTCGCCAGTTGACAAACACCCCCCCACCAAGAACTTAGAAACTGTCCCTGGTGCCTAAGTGGCTTCTGCCCCATTTGGAGGCAGATGGGCCTAAATAAAATAGGCTGATCTGCTTCCAACGTGGGCAGAAATGGCCATCACTAGCGTGACCCCTTTGGGGGGTGACCGTTGCCAAAGGTGCCACCCCCCCACACAAAACACACACACACAGACACACAGGATCCCTGGTGCCTAAGTGGATTCTGCCCCACTTGGGGGCAGATGGGCATAACAAAATTGGCCGATCTGCCCCCAAGGAGGGCAGAAATGGCCAACAGCTCTGTGCCCCCTTTAGGGTGCGACCCTTGCCAAAGGTGGCAAGTGGGGGGCACCCGCAGCACTAAACAAAAAAAGGGGAACCCCAAAAAAATTCCCTGCTGTATTGGTGCTTTCTGCCCTCCTTGGGGGCAGATGGGCCTACAAAAATAGGCCCATCTGCCCCCAAGGGGGGCAGAGATGGCCAATACGAAATTTCCCCCCTTTGGGGGGGCGACCCTTGCCCAAGGGGTGCCCCCAAACACACAAAACACACACACACCTCACAATCCCTGGCACCTAGTGGGTTTCGACCCCCCCTGGGGCCAGATCGGCCAAAAACATGGCCTATCTAGCCCCAGGGGGGGCCAAAATGTATAAAAAAAGTATTGCCCACGGGGCAGCGACCCTTGCCTAAGGGGTCACTGCCCTAAAACAAAAAAAATAATTTCCCTGGTGTCTAGCAGTTTTTGCCCCCCCCCCCCCCCCCGGGGGCAGATCTGCCGAAAAATCGGCCGATCTGTCCACAGTGGGGCCGAAATAGGAAAATAAATTAGCCCCCAATGGGAGCGACCCTTGCCCAAGGGGTCGCTCCCTAAAATACATGCCCAACATATTTTCCCTGGTATCTAGTGGATTTTGCCCCCCCCCCCTCGGGGGCAGATCGGCCGAAAAATTGGCCGATCTGCCCCCGGTGGGGGGGGGGGCAGAAATACGGAAAAAAATTGCCCCCGATGGGAGTGACCCTTGCCCAAGGGGTCGCTCCCAAAATACATGCCAACATAATTTCCCTGGTGTCCAGTGGTTTTTCGCCCCCCCCTGGGGGCAGATCGGCTGAAAAATCGGCCGATCTGCCCCCAGGGGGGGGGCGAAATAGGAAAATAATGGCCCCCAATGGGAGCAACCCTTGCCCAAGGGGTCGCTCCCAAAACTAACACCAAAAAGAAATCCCTGGTGCCTAGTGGGGATTCCTGCTCCACGATCGCGGGACCCATCAAGTACACATAAGTACACTGAGAAGGTATATCTTGCTTCTATTACATCAAAATGTAAAGTTGTATTATATAAACCGAAGTGTTGCCATTCTTGAAGCTAATCTATTTATGTATTTTCATAGCTTTTTATATTTGATTTCAATTTTATATTTTCCTCAATAGTTCAATAGTGAACACTTGATAAAATAATTATGATAATATTTACATATTGTTATAGATTAATACAATAGATACTTATAAACATTTATTCAAATACCTTGAACTGGTAAAAAAGATACTGGTGTCAAACAAGTCTTAGGAACGAAAATAGTGGATAACTGAACAGGAAAAATCAAAATACAAAGAAAATCATAATAAGAAGAAAACTATAATGTGAGAAATAACAATGTGGAATAAACTAAACAATAGTGTATATTACACATTAATGTGATTCTTCTTGAGATTCTTTAATCATGTCATGAGAAGAATCTCATTGGTTTGTAATATACAACATTGTTTATTTTAATCCACTTAAAAATGTCTTACATAATGATTTGCTTTTTATTATTTTTCTATTTTGATTTTTCACTTTCAATTGACAACCATATTGAGTTGAAAGACTTGTTTCACACCAGTTTCTTTTTTATCAGTTCAACAGTATGATAGGACCTCTTTTACTGTTGAATGGTTTATAAGGACGATGGTAGACTGTGTGACATAAATTCACAGAGAGGAAACTCACGAGCTTTGGGAGAAAATGGAAGCAGACTAGCATACTTCTGTGAGTGGGGTAGACTAATTGCTGACACATGAAAAGTACTTACTAACACCATCCTTCGAAATTGCATAATGCACCCACAACTTGAGAGATATCTCCTTGGATTATGTTGTCACAATTTGACACTTAAGGCCTCATTAAGAGTCTGACGGTCACTAGATCGCCAGACTCATGATGGCAGTCAGGACGGCCGCTGCTGTGGTGGTCGGACCACCACATTATGACCCTGCTGGTCAGACCACCAGGGTACCCCCGTCTCCAATGGGATCGGTGATCCCAGTGACGGACTGACTGTGGCAGAAGTCGCCCAGATTGCCGTCAGCTTCATTACAAACCATCAACAATGCTGCCACACTTTCCAGCTAGACTGATGGGTGAAAACCTTGGTTTCTGCCCATCAGCCCAGCGGGAAAGTCATAATAGGTCTGAAGGGGAGGTCGTAGTAAAGCAGCAACCTCCCCGTCAGATGACCCATCCGCCAAACTCAAAATGAGGCCTTTAATTTTGTTGTTTCTTTAATGTAGTTAATTTATACCATGTTGAGCAGGGTTAATCAATCATTTTCATAACTTGGAATCGTTAACATCACCTGTGCATACCAGAAATACATGCTTGTGACATGGAAGACACCACCTTGGGATGTTATAATTACAGTTTGATTTACACTGCTTACAAGACGTTTTTGTCTTCAATCATGTCAACTTTCACATTCACTAACATTTATTCTCAACCACAAACAACTTCCATGAATGGTTCACCTTGTGGTGTTAACAATTTTAACAAAGAATCACAAGCCATTACCACATAGTACAGTTTGAGCTAGTTAGTTACGATCATCTTCCACTAGATCTTAGTGGCTGACAGTATTATATTCTTAGGTAATGGTATCTATTGTTTCTGCCAGAGGGATCATTAATCTTAATAAGCCTGCACCGGGTTCCTTTTAGTGGAACACATGGTTTCTGCCATGGCTCTTTACTCTGCATGATTTTTACTAATTTTATCAGTCAATATATTTAGGAGGCTTATCATTATACATGTTTAGACTAGTTTTGCCCTTTTTACACAGAACCACTCCCAGATGAAGGGCCAGATTGGCCTGAAATACAATAGGGACTGTTGGCACTTGTTAGACTTGGCATCCTTGGCGTGTTCTCTCCCTAAATGTTTGCCTCTGTTTCTCAGGTTTTTGATGTGTGCTGGGCTCTGCTTTTGCTGTTTTTGTTACTCTTGGCACTTTACCACTGCTATCCAGTGCAAAAGTGCAAGTGTTCCTATGTAAAATGTATGTGTAATTGGCTTTCCATGATTGGCATATTTGATTTACTGGTAATTCCCTAGTACAGTGCACTAGAGGTGCCCAGGGTCTGTAAATCAAATGCTACTAGTGGGCCTGCAGCACTGGTTGTGCCCCCCACATTAGTAGCCCTGTAAACATGGCTCAGAACTACCCCTGCAGTGTGTGTGTGTGCACAGTTTTAAACTGCCAATTTGACTTGGCAAGTGTACCCACTTGCCGGGCCTAAACCTTCCCTTTTTATACACACAAGGCACCCCTAAGGTAGGCCCAAGGTAGCCTCATGGGCAGGGTGCAGTAAAAGGTGGGATATGCACTTATGTGGTTTATATGAAATACTGCCAAATTTGGTTTTCACTGTTGCAAGGCCTATTTCTCTCATAGGTTAACATTGGGGCTGCCTTTAAATATTGTTAAAGATGCAGATTCACTTTGGAAGCAGATAGACATGTGGAGATTAGGGTCTCTGGACTCGCAATTTAAAAATACATCTTTTAGTGAAGTTGTTTTTTAGAATGTGTCTTTGAAATGCCTCTTTTAGAAAGTAGGCATTTTCTTGCTTAAACCATTCTGTGACTCTGTTTGTTTGTGGATCCCCTGTATGGGTCAGTTTGACAGTTGGGCTGTTGGCACCTCTGTCTAGACAGTGAAACAAAGGGAGCTGGGATGTACGCTGCATATCCTGCATATACTGATGAGCCATCTGTGCTATGAGGGAGGGGAGGAGTGGTTACTTATACCTGAAAAGGCTGTGCTTGTCCTCACACAATGAAGTCTCCAACCCCCTGGTGTGTGTCTGGAGTCTGGCCTGTGCAAGGCAGGATCTCACAAACAAGATAAACTGTCCTTTGAAGTAGGCCTACTTTGAAGGCAGAAATGGGCATAGGAGCAGCCAAAACCCCAGAAAATCAGATCACTTCTGGAATCAAGAGGATCCTCTGCCAAGGAGAAGAGCTGAAGAGCTGAGGAGAAGTACTGCCCTACCTGTGACTGTGCTTTGTGGAGCTATCCTGCAGTTGTTGCTTCTGCCTGTGAAAGGGGACAAAGACTGGACTTTGTTGTGCATTCCTGCTTGTGAAGAATCTCCAAGGGCTTGAACTGAGCTTGCCTCCTGTTGTTGAAGTCTCACGGCCATCAAAGACTTCCCCTGCCAGCACCTGGACTCCCTGCTGAGACTCCTGCCCTGCCAAGTGATGCCCTATCCAGTTCCTGGGCCCTTGAAAGGTGAAGCAGGCTGATAAAGACTGAAAATCCATGCAGAGACCGCCATGCAGGGACATTTTCTACGCATCTTCCGTGACGTGCTGATAAACGTCACGCTGCCGGCTTTGTGGCTGAAATCAACACTCCACCTGCATTGCGCTGGAAGATCATTGCAACACCGCTGGAGAAGCGACGCGCAACACCTGCTAACAGAGGCTGATAACGACGCGAACCCCATGCAGCGCAGTTTTGTGATACCGAGTGACCGTATTTTCAAAGCAACATCGCTGGGCATAGAAAAACAACGCAAAGCCTGCCCGGACCCGAAGTGCCTGTCCGAATCAATGCATCGCTGTCTTGTGGGAAAGAAGAAACAACACATGTCGACCTGACTGGAGGAGGAACGACGCATGGTCTCACTTGCGAGAGAGAAATCGAGGCATCGTTTTTCAATGCACACTCAGGTACTTTTGTGAAATGACAGCATTCCCACTGTTTTCTAACTGATTTAAGACTCTTATTCTTAAAAATTCATAACTTGACTTGTGTGTGTTGGATTTTTGTCATTTTGGTCTTGTTTTGTTTGATAAATATTACCTATATTTCTAAACCTGTGTAGTGTTTTCACTGAATTATTGTGTGCAATGTTACAAATACTTTAAACATTGCTTCTGAAGTTAAGCCTGCCTGCCCGTGCCAAGCTACCAAGGGGTCGAGGGGCGGTTAACTGAGGGTGATTCTCCTTTACCCTGACTAGAGTGAGGGTCCTTGCTTGGACAGGGGGTAACCTGACTGCCAACCAAAGACCCCATTTCTAACAGCACTCATCATCAAACTGGATTGTTGCTTAGATTTCATGTTGAGAAAACTAAAAAGATTACTGCATTAAGGAGTATAAAGAAGACAAGTGATTTTTTGGGGATAGACTACGTTTACCACAGTTAAGCAGTATACTTTAGGAAGCCATCCTGCACTAAAACAGCAGTGTTACAGGACAAAACACAATCCCAGGAAGAGTGAGTGGTTTAGTTAATCATAAGATGATTACCCATTATAAAGGAGTATACCTCCACATCATGTGACTACAAAGTATTACAAATAAAGTAATTATAAAACAGTGATACCTGATTGCTCCAGGTAATCATATCTACTAATGGCTGTTGCATGCATAATATAGATGTTTCAGGATTTCTGATTTGTATCATATCCAGGAAGGTAGAATTTAGATCCTTTTGGTAAATTAAGTTTCATTCATAGTAAACATATTGTGACTCTGTAACTTGTTTGTTTTTAGTAGATTCACAAGGCAACAGAAACAGGGGAATTAACTTTCCTTTCTGTTTTATAGATGATCTGTTTTTATGTGCTGCAAAAATAATTTATTTATTTTACATTTGAACAATGATAATGACATGCACAGTACTTAACATGAAACAACAGTTTATCAATAAAGACCACATACTGCATGGCTTTATGAGCACTTAGGCCCTCCTTGTTAGTGCCTGAGATGTGGGGGTGTTATTGCTGCACTTCCAGAGTTAAGAATACTGGATGGTGAATTAACCCTGGACATCGTGTGTGAAATGTGATATTATCGTGGGATCAGTAATTCCTGGTCTAACTTCCCCAGTTAATCAATTGTTTCCAGCCTGCATTAGACTAATGCTACATAGTGCCTTTAACAGAGGACTTAGGTAGCATGACAGCAACAAAAGCAAGCATCCATGCAGGTAAACATTTTCTTTTGGGCCAACATGCCTGTAGTCACATTATCAAGCTGGGCATTAACTGAGTTGTTTATACCCCTCATCCTCTATAGGAGCACAAAATGGATAGCTATTTATAATTATAGGCTTTATGACAGAATATCACAAAAACATAATTGCAGGAATATTGTGATGTCAAAAATACTGTGGTCATAAATATCAATGGTAAGTACATCAATGTTAGTTGTGCTTTTAATACTGTTGTAAAATATACAATTGTTGTATATAACATCATTTGTTTCAATATTTGCATTAAATAGGTGTTGTAATTGTGAAATGTATTTTCTGCATTTAATTTTAAAATAGTTTGATGTTAAATATATTTATTTTAAAATATAGTTGACCTGATTATTTTATTCAATTTTAAAACATATTTATCTTAGAATTTAAAAAATACAAATATATGTTTAATAACATATTTATTAGCTAGATGTTGGGTTTTATATGGGAAAAGAATGAGAAGATTTTTAAAGTATGTTTATGTAAATATTTTGTTAAAAATATTTCTTATTAAATATTTATTTAGTAATTTTAATCTTAGAAATTTAAAATGTAAAGGTAAAAATAGTGTTTATTGTTTTTTGTAATGTTTTAATGTTAGAACAATTTTTTAATTCAAGCATTTTACTTTTACATTGTTTAAAATACAGTTATTATTCATTTAGTTTTATGTTTGTTATATTATTTTATGTATGGGTTTGTATTTTAATAACTAAAAGAAAATATTTAAACCATTTTTTTTAATTATGTATATGTTTTAATTTTTTTAATAAAGATTTCTTATTTTTTACATTTCTTTTGTTACTCATATATTTCATTTAAATGTTAATTTATGTTTTGTTTATTATAAAGAACATGAATAATATTATTTTTATTAGTGGGATGTTGGGTTTATAGGAGCATAGGGTAGGGAGATTTCTGAAGAATTTGTTATTCGATTTACATTTTAATTATTATTAGTTTTCATTACTTATGAAATAATTTGAGGTTAGCCGAGCATGGAGTAAAAAGCAGTCTCTCTGTAGTTCTCTCCACCTCAGCCTATAGCCTATGAAAGTACCCCAGCTTGGACTCCTGAACCTCAGTCAAGGCCCCTTGCACCTGGAGCAAACCAATGATGACATCACTAAATGGAGAAAAGAAGTGTTCATGAGTAATCTTGTAAGCAACTCTGAGGATCCCTGGGGTGCGGAGGATGGACAATTACCAACTACCTCATCAGTGGTTCTTTATCATTCGCAGAGCAGGCAGAGGTACATACAATGTAAGTGGAGGCTGCCAAGACTTTGAGAGCAACACCTAATTCTTCACCAGCGATTGCCCAGGGTATGCAAAAATATCAGCCATGCTATAGGGTGTGGCCCAGCTGCTTTGGAGAAACAGCATTGGACACTCATCACCCAAGGACCCCAGTGTGGATGGAACTAAAAAAATAGCAATCAGATCTGAGATAATCCTGGATGGCTATGTGGGCTAAGGAAGGTGACAAGTACCAGGTGTACTCTGCTATGGAACTGGGACCGGGCTGACAAACAACCAGACAAGAACACATCAACAACAGTGGTAGTGCCTCTTGGGAGTGGCTTACCTGGATCTAAGGGGCACTCACCATGTGTTATTGATAGCTGTGACCTCCTACCCCTAAGGTAATCTGTAAGTAACCCCGGGGTAGACAGTGCCACAGTGAGAGTAGGTGGAAGCAGCCAATACCTCAGAGGCCACACCCAATGGGACACCAATGAACTCCACAGGGTCTGCATACCTACCGGCCATGCCATAGGGAGACACCCATCATATATTGTGCCGGATACAAGTTTACCAAAGTGGTTGATTTCAGTTGAATAAATGACTTGGACTGTGCATTAGGTCCAACTACCCAGCATGGTGGAGCAATACTTGCACATTTTTAGTTATTGTATAGTTTGCATCTGTTAGCTGCTCACAGTTACCAATTCACTGAGCAGTTGCAGGTGGTAGTTTATGTGGGGCTTTCCCTTGTTGCCACAATTATCGCTAAAATAAATACCCACATTTATTTCCCTAGCACTCCTGCAGAGTTAGAAAGTACCAAAATTCAATGTTATGCTGTGTAGCACATTTTCCTCAAATGCTTGGATCTGTAGACCGTGCTCATATTTTAATTTCTTCCTCCTCTGAGTATGTTTTGCATAACCATAAAAGTGAACATTCATAGAGTTTGGTGATGGCTGGCTATTAGGATAACATTGCTTTCAATTTTGTAAAAATGTTGAATATTGAAGCACTGGCCCGATTACGAGTTTGTCAGTCCTAGGACTGCCAGACTTGCGGTAGTGGTCAGACTGCCGTGTCTGTGGCATTCCGACCACAACATTACGAGGTTGGGAGGCAGACCCGCCACTGTCCCCACCAGGATCCTAGATCTCGATGGGCTGATGGAGCTGCTGGTTATAATCAGCCAGGGCGGCACTGAACTCAGCACCACCCTGCTGATTACAAACTTGTTCTCCTCCAGCCTTTTCATGGCAGTTCCACTGCCATTAAAAGGCTGGGAGAGAAAAAGTGGAGTGGGCCACAGGGGGGCACCTGCACTGTCCATGCTCATGGCAGGAGCAACGCAGGGGTCCCCCTGCCCAGCACCCTTGAAATGCGCACTGTCTGCGGTGCTGGTACCTCCTGCATCCTGCAGCATTGCCGCCGGCTCTATATTATGCAATGCTGTTGCAGCTTTCCTGGTGGGAAAGTTGAAATGGGGCTGGCAGGGAGGTTTCTAGCACCACGGGGACCTCCTCGTTGGGAGTTTGTCAGACAAATTATTCCTTCTGCCAAATTCATGATGAGCCCCTAAAACAGTTGTATTAATGTTTAGATGACTGTATACTCCTTAAGGTCTTGGATTATGACTTCATATTTAAAACCTACATCTCCAGGCAAGTGAGGTATTATGCTGTAGTTTGTGACTATTTCATGTATATTATTATGTTATTTCCTTTTCAATGTAATTATAAATTTTTTGAAATGCATGTTTGGTTTTGTTTTTAAATGCTCATATTTTCTTGTTTTATGTTATATTGTTTTATGTTAAATTTTTGGAGTATTTATGTAAATTCTAAATATTATTTATAATTAGGGCTCCTGGTTTATGGTATTTTGTGACATTTTTGTTTGTATCCGTGCTTTTGTACTCACATTTGAATGCCCAACAGTTTTTGGATATATACAGTACAATGTAGTTATCTGAAAACATTGGCATTGTAGCCTAAAAAGCAGTATATCTTTTTTTTTAACTCTCCTTCCGGTCAATCTGCACAATATTGATCAGGCACTCATGATTAACAGTAGTGGGAATCTTCCAAAGAAGACCATTTTTCAATACTTTTCCCTATTTAAAACTAAATACAGTCACGGAACATATGTAGGTTTGTGCCTGTATTTAACTGCAAACATCAATAAGAATAGAACACTAGGAGCCCTGATTATAACTTTATATTTTTATTTTTTTTGCTTTTTATTAATTTAAAAAATAATGCATTGTCTTGCATGAATGCTACATATTGCCCCTGCAGCGACCAACACCATCTCCAAAATGTTTAGACTGGAGTGGGACTAATAAATCTAAGCCCTTTAGTGTCTAACACCATCCTGTACCATAGAACATTCCTTTGGACATATGTGTTTATCCCACAGAGATGGCATCCAACATACAAAGGTATACATTGTACAAATGCCGCTATGGGACCAAGCTACTGAGTCACATTTCATGGCCTCCTAGGAATCAAAACACTGTTTGCACTGTGGGACTGTCATCAGTGCACTAAGCCTGTACATAACAAATATGACTTATGTGAAGGTGACAATAGAGCTGTGGGAGCAAGGAACCTGTCATGAGTCAAACACACATTGACTATAATGCAACAAATGCACATATGAGCTAGTTCATAGATGTACCTCAATACCCATTCATAATCTAGTCAATAGACTGAGGCATTCAAGGCACTTGTTGCCCCAAGAGCATCATATTGCCCACATGACAGGATCTACTGGTGTACAGGGAGTGGGCATAGTGCCACAGTTGCATAGCTGCAATGACTTTCCCACAGCTATGTCCCATACTGGGAGATACATTTGACAGGCCCTAGTCTCTGCAGGCCGAGCATACAGAACCTACATGACACTCCATTTCCATCACTTCCATGCAGGACAGTATATTATGTGGGGATCAGTAATTTGGCATGTGGTGTGTGTAGCAAACTGAAGGGAAGAGTGAGTCATGATGTGCCTTCCAGACTGCAGTTGGTCAAGGCCAGATGTGGAGTGAAAGATATGTGGTACTACATACATTGCTTACAAGATCCAAGATCCTCAAATGACCCATCCATACTGCATACACAGCTCATGCTGTCATGCACATATATGTTGCTGTTAGAAATGTGGTCTCAAGTTGGCAGAGGTGTTCACCTTTGTCCAAATTGGGACCACAATCCTACTCAGGGTAAGCCACACAATCTAAATTATCCTGTGCCCACCTTCTGGTCATTTGGCACTGAGCAGTCAGGCTTAACTTAGAAGGCAATGTGTAAAGTATTTGTGCAATAAATCATGCAATAACACAGTGAAAACACCACAAAAATACAGGTTTAAAAAATATATAACATATTTATCTGGTTAAATCAAGGTCAAAACGATCAAGATTCAATAAGCACAAGTTGAAATTTGCAGGTTTCAAAATAGTCGTCCAAAGGAATATTTTCCTTGAAGAGATTTGCCCGTGGTGGTGTTCCGCTACAGGTATTATGACCCACACAGAGAATTTCGCCACTATACAGACACCCACACAAGTCCGCCAGACCAAAGGTCAGTGATAAACTGGCGATAGAAAAACCCACACCGTTACGCCAACAGGAATACACCCACAGTATCACGACCCATGAATCACTGCGGCAGTCTTTCAAACGCAGTAAACCATTGGCGGTACACACTGCTGCACTCAAAATGCACACACATTTACAAAATACCATCACATTGGTCAATTCAAACTACACACACATGACACATATACACACACCACACCCACACGCTCACAGCACTATAAAACACACACACACATTACCCACAACTCTTTCAACGAAAAACAAGATTGCTAACACAGAGAAACACAAGCCAGGAGCACCCACTCAATCTGAGCCACAGAACACCATCGCCCATACACCATCATGCACATCACAGCATACACCCCAACACATCACCCCACACATCCGCACACATATCACTCACACAACATCCATGGAACCCCAAAGACTCCCCAGGTTTTCAGAGTAGGAGCTAAGGGTCATGGTGGAGGAAATTATCATGGTAGATCCACAGCTATTTGGATCACAGGTGCAGCGGACTTCCATTGCTAGGAAGATGGAGCAATGGCAGAGAATCGTGGACAGGGTCAACACCGTGAGACAGCACCCCAGAACAAGGGATGACATCAGGAAGAGGTGGAACGACCTAGAGGGGAAGGTGTGTTCTGTGGTTGCAAGACACCAGGTAGCAGTACAGAGGACTAGCGGTGGACCCCCACCTCCTTCCCCACAACTAAGAACATGGGAGGAGCAAGTCTTGGCAATAATGCATCCTGAGGGCCTTGCAGGAGTAGCAGGAGGACTGGACTCTGGTAAGTCAAATTTTTACTACTTTATCCCCCCCACCCAATGTGCATGCCATCACAAACTCCTACCCCTACCCTCAACCCCATCACCCCACCACCTCACACATATCCCACCATCACAACCCACCCATCCCAATACCAAGCACTGCATGTAACACCAATGCATGGACCCCCAACACAGACCTGCATGGAGACCCAACACCACAGCATGCCCAGTAGAGAGATTCACCCACCCCACAAAATCACCACTCACACAAGGCCAAGCTGACAGGGAAATCACAATGATACAAGGAAACACACTCGTGCAAAAGATGGCACACGCAGCTACAATAACACTGCATTTGCATCCCCACAGGACCAATACTCAACGTCACCGGAGAGGAGGTGCCAGCCACATCCAGTCCCCACCCTGAAGAGGCCCACAGTGATGACAGCAGCTATGCACGCCTGGATCAGGATGACCAACCTGGCCCATCAGGGACCTCTGGACATTCGGTTCCCCTACCACAGTCCCAACCCACCACAGAGCCTCCCCCCTCAGGAAACACCAGCACAGCACCCACCCAGTGGGCCATGCCACTGTCCCCAGGACATGTCAATCAGCAGTGTGTCCACTACTACAGGGACCCCAGGAAACCCCACAAACACAGGACGATCAGGGACCTGGGGTCAGTGGCAATGGGCACACGGTTCAGGGGACAGAGGCACAGGACAACAGGGAAGCTGGGAAGACTGCTGTGCATCAGGGGGAGAACAGGCCCAGGGAACCCACTCTCCACAAGGCACTCTCCAACATCCTGGGAGCATACCACCATTCTCAGGAGACGATGGGCCAGATACTGGTCAAGTTGCAGGAGACCCAGCGGCTGCAGGAGGGACAGTACCCAGGGATCATGGATGACCTAAAAAACATCTACACCATCCTGGTCACCATTGCTGGGGTGCTGGCTGACATGGGCAATACCATGAGGGAAGCAGTGGCACAACAATGGGCGCCTGACACTAGCCAAACCGATGAACAGCCTTCCACCTCCGCCTGCTCTAGTGGACAGGAGGCCCACCACAGGAACAACAGGCCACCAGCACCCCACCCCCTGCAGAAGGAGAAACTCCCCGCAAATGGTCCATGCGATCCAAACAGAAGCCGGGGAACATTGCCAAGACCCCCACCAAGAAATAAGACTCCTGATTGTCACACTTCTGTCACCCTGTCCACCTTAAACTGCCATTATTCCCCTCCCTATGCCCCATTGGAAAATGCACCTGTGATACCAAGAGACTGGACTCTACCATGGATGTTCCTCCACCATCAGCCCAGCCCATTGCACATCCCCCTCTACTTATGAGCACTTAAATAAACACCCTTGTAACAATTACTAATCTGGAGAGTGTCAAATGATTCACATATGTATTAGGATGACATTATCAAAGCATTGCAACTCAAATGTACAGTGAAATATACTTTGGAACGACCTTTGGTGGTCAGCAGTACACATAGCAGGAGCCAGAGTGGGGCACAGAGATCTGAAAATAGAGATGCCAAAGGGTACAGTCAGTGTCCATAGACATAGGGAAACAGGCTGCCATGTACAATGTCCAACAAAAAACTGAAATGTAAAGTGAACTTACAGTGTCTTACCTGTGTGTCACTGGAAGTACTGCTGAATTATATTGCTTCTATTGTCAACATCTTCTTCCTCTGCCTCCTCTTCCTCACTGTCCACAGGCTCCACCGCTGCCACAAGACCATCTCTAGGCACATCCTCCTGCAGAAAAGGCACCTGGCGTCTCAAGGCCAGGTTGTCCAACATGCAACATGCAACGATGATCTGGTACACCTTCTTGGGTGAGTAGTACAGGGAGCCACCTGCCAGATGGAGGCACGGGAACCTGGTCTTCAGGAGGCCGAAGGTCCTTTCAATAATCCTCCTTGTTCGCCCATGTGCCTCACTGTAACATTCCTCTGCTCTTGTCATGGCTTTCCTCACTGGGGTCAGTAGCCATGGGAGGTTGGGGTAACCAGAGTCACCTGCAAATATCGAGGGACAACTGTTAGACACGCACTAAGTCTTAGGGACAACCCCATACCCAGAAACCTACTCATGCTGTGTGGGGACCTTGGGCTCACCTATTAGCCACACCCTGTGCCTCTGGAGTTGGCCCATCACATAGAGGATGCTGCTATTCCTCAAGATAAAGGCGTCATGCACAGAGCCAGGATATTTGGCATTCACATTTGAGGTGTACTGGTCCTCCAAACACACCATCTGCACATTCATAGAGTGATAGCTTTTTCTATTCCTGAAAACTTGTTCATTTCTCCAGAGAGGGGGACAAATGCCACATGTGTACCATCAATGGCACTAATGATGTTAGGGATACTTTGGGATTTGTCCCAGGGCATAAAAGTCAGCTTTCACTGTGGCCAAATCCTCCACCTGGGGGAACACAATGTAGCTGTGCATGTGATTCAGCAGGGCTGACAACACTCTTGTCAACACGTTTGAGAACATTGGCTGGGACATCCCTGATGCCATGGCCCCTGTTGTTTGGAAGGAACCACTAGCCAGGAAATGGAGCACTGACTGGACCTGCACTAGAGGGGGGATACCTGTGGGCTGGCAGATAGCTGACATCAGGTCGGGCTCCAATTGTGCACACAGTTTTTGGACTGTGGCATGATCAAGTCTATATGTTATGATAATGTGTCTGTCCTCCATTGTCGCAAGGTCCACCAGGGGTATGTACACAGGAGGATGCCACCATCTCATATTCAGCCTCAGCAGTTAAAGCCTATGGAAGAAAACGGTGAGCAGACGGTCATATTCCCACATCTATTGCACTAATGATGATTTGTTTACTTTACAGAAACAAGATGTGAATTCAACAATCAGTTGCTGTGCGAATGTCTGCTGTGGCACAGTTAGGTGCCATGCCCTCTGCCACCCTGAAATGGCAGCTGCCTTACCTGTGAGGAAGGACAAGTGGAAATGATGTAATTGTACTGGTGTTGTGCACCGTCAGGGTAGACGGTTCGAAGACCACCGCGCAACTTCGCATTGGTTATCATTGGGCCCTATGGGTTCCAGGAACCAATGGCGATGTAAGCTATATGTTCACTCACTTGCTACCTGACCTTCAACAGGAGAGGACCTACATTGCAAGTGCTGCTGTGACCTGTGTCTGGAAGCAACAATAGCTCATGTGTCTGGGGAAAGGGCCCCTGCCTTCACTGCAGAGGAGTTGGAGAAACTGGTGGATGGGGTCCTACCCCAGTACATGTTACTCTATGGTCCTCAAGACAAACAAGTGATTACACTGTGAGCATGATGCGTGGGCCATGAATGTATGGAGTGCTGTATATGTAAGCCACAAGTGGGAGGGGCAGCGGCGTCCTCGCCAGAGTGCTGCATGTAAGGTGGTCAATATTTGTGGGTCAGGGGATGGGAGGGATATGGTGGGCCATGAGTGTGACGGTCTGGACGGTTGACTAATTCCCTTTTCTGCTGTCATTCCCATGCGGTCAGCACCCACCAGAAAAAGCGTATTTAGCGTGCCATCACCAAAGAGGTGCGTACCCTGGGGGTATTTGACAGGCGGAGCACCGACTGCCGCAAGAGGTGGGAGGACCTGCGCCGCTGGGCAAAGAAGATGGCGGAGGCCCAGCTGGGGCTGGCCTCCCAACGAGGAAGGGGTGCCCATCGCACCATGACCCCCTGATGTTCCGCATCGTGGCGGTGGCCTATCCGGAGTTGAATGGGCGCTTGAAGGCATCACAGCAGCCACAAGTGGGTGAGTACAGATTCTGAATCCAGACTTTGAGCGTTTTAAGAGGTACCTGGGTGGGGGATGTGGGCTATGGGTGCCCCTAGGCCAGGGCGAAGATGGCAGGGTAGGTCCCTTGTTGGGCAGGCTCTGAAGCACTCCTACCGTAATAGTGTTAGTGGGCATCTACTACTGGGCAGGGTCCTGTTGGTTTCAGGTGTGCAGCTAATGGCTTTAGGCATTGTACCCCATGGGCTGGTGACTATCTTAGTAAATGGTTTGGCATGGCCTAGTGCATAGGGCTGCTCCCTGTGTGTTGTGTACACCAACGGTAGTGGTGTTGCTGGCATTGATCAAGTGTATCCTCTGTCTCTCCCCCCCTTTTTGTTTTGTCACCCTGTCCTTGTGTGCATTAGCATCATCTGGCGGAGGAGCAGAGGCACCAGCAGCGGAGGGAGCTGCATCCCACATGGGCCTGGAGGCCGAATCCACCGACGGTGAGGGCACCAGTGGGACGGAGGGCGAGGGGAGCACCACGATGGGGACAGGAGGGGAGACCACAGACAGCGACTCATCCTCCGATGGAAGCTCCATGGTGGTGGCGGACACCTCTGTGACCACCTGAAAAACAGGTACAGCCGCCATCCCCCCCTACCAGCACCACCCTCCCAGCAGGCCCTCAGCGTGTTTCCCATGCCTGATCAGCCCGGAGGGTGGGCATCTCCTTTGCCCCATGCACCTCAGGCCCCGCCCCAGTCAGCCCTGCTGCCCTCAGTGAGGAGGCTATTCATCTCCTAAGATCCCTCACTGTTGGGCAGTCAACCATTCTGAATGCCATCCAGGGTGTTGAGAGGCATTTGCAACCATCAAATGCATACCTGGAGGGCATTCACTCTGGCGTGGCAGCCCAACAGAGAGCATTTCAGGCTCTGGCCTCTGCACTGATGGCAGCCCTTGTCCCTGTCTCTGGCCTCCCCCCTCCAACTTCCTCTGTCCAGTCCTAATCCTCTGTACCGCGGCTTATCCCAAGCACACCTTCAGGCCAGCATTCACCCAAATCAACACACAGAAGTGGCTCGGGCATACACAAGCACCACACATCATCCCACAGGCACTCACACAAGCACCATCCCCATGCAGAAATACCAACATCCACTGCCCCCACTGTGTTCCCATCCTCCTCCTCGTCCGCCTTCCTCCCAGTATCGTCTCCACTCACACCTGCATGCACTACATCCTCATCCACTATCTCCATCACCAGCATGCCCATCACTACTCACCACACACTGTCAGTCATCACCCCCACATCCATGCACAAGTCCCCTGTGTCCTCCACAGTGTGTGACCCCTCCTCCCAAAGTACACGAATGCAAGCACCCACCCACCCAAAAGCCATCCACCTCACAACAGCATCCAGCCCATGCACCTTCACCCAAACTCAGCAGACACCTCCTACAACCACTTCCTCTTCCTCCACTCCCAAACCCTCTCCCTCTTCCTGCCCCAGTGTGTCTAAAAAGCTTTTCCTGGAAAACATTGACCTCTTCCCTCCCCCTCCCCCGCCGTCCTTCCCCTCGGCCCAGGGTGGTCAGAACCCAGGCCAGCACCTCAGCCACCAACTCGGCGTCCGCTGTGGTACCTGCAAATTTCAGGGGCTCAAAGGGGGCAACCGTCAGCACAGCCAGTGTGCCACCAAACCCTGCAAAGGACAAAAGAATTCCGCCACCTGCCAAGGTGAAGAAGGGGACAGCATTCAGCAAGGGTAAGGAGCATGACCCACTCAGCAAGGCCTCCTCCAAAACTCCAGCTGCAGAGCCAAGGTCACAACACCATCTGCCAAGGTGATGAAAGGGCAGAAAACCCAAGGCAAGGCACTTCAGCCGTCGGAGGCTGCCGGTGAGCACCTGGTGCCTACCAGCACAACCGCCAGCCCCACCAGCAGCACCGCAGGCAGCACCGCCAGCAGCCCCACCTCAAGCACTGCCGCAAGCACCGCTGCAAGCACCTCCACCTGCACCACTACCTGAACTGCTGCTAGCACCACTACTGTCAGCAGCAGCATCCACAGTGGGCAGCACCGGCACCTGTACCTGCACCGCTGACAGTAGGACCACAACCAGGAGCAGCAGCCCCAGTGGGCAGCCGTCTGAGACTGCAGGAGACGGGCTGGAGCCTCCCACCACCACAGGCAGCACCCCGTCCTGCACCGGCACTACCACCACTTTGCAGCCTTAGCCGTCACCGGATGGAGTCTAGCCCTGCCTCCATAGACTATCATACAACCTGGTCCCTGCAAATCACGTGCCTCAGACACCCAGGTGAGGGAATGTGAACTGCCACACCCCAAGTGCTGCATCACTGGGCACAAGGCCCCCTGCAGAACCAGTGGAGATATGCATCCACTCACCTCCTCCTTGGCAGGATGAAGCACACTGGGCACAAGGCCCCCTCCAGAACCAGCGGAGATATGCATCCACTCACCCCCTCCTTAGCAGGATGAAACACACTGGGCACAAGGCCGCCCTGCAGAACTAGTGGAGAAGCTATCCACTAGAGAGACTGTGTCTTTGCACTTCCCAGGACCAAGCATTGGGCAAACCACCCAATAGAGAGACTGTAGCTTTGCACTCCCCAGGACCAAACAGTGGGCAATCCACCCACTTGAGAGACTGTGGCTTTGCACTCCCCAGGAGATCGTGTGGGCATGGAGCCCCCTCGAGGAGCAGTGGCATTGTCCCATCTTCCAGCTGAGGTGCCCGCCTCTTGCCCATCCCCCTCAGGTGCCTGTGTGTTTTTGACCTGATGCCCCTGGAGTGTTCTCCCCGTATTGAGGCAGGAGTCAAGAGTGGGCTTGGCCCATGATTTTTGGTGCAGTGGCCCACAGACAGCCTTATGTACATATTGCATATTTTTGTAAATACTGTTTTTCTATTTGTTACGTATATCTGCCTATTTCTAATATATCACTGAATTGACTCACTTCATTTTGTCCTTGCGTTCTTCCATGGGGTTTTGGGGTGTAACTGTAATGTTGTTGCATGTGTTTGTGTGTAAGGTGTTTTGGGTGTGGGTGGAGGTAGGGGTGTGGCGTGTTGCCTGTGTGTGTCACTCTCTTTTTCCTCTCCCCTCCCCTGTGTACTAGGTGCAGTACTGACCGTGGTCCTCGCTGCGCCTTTGGTATTCCTGGTAGATGAGGAGGTAGACCAGCATGGGCAGGACCTGTAACTTGGGCTCCATGGCGTCCTGGTTCTTCGTTGAGTGTCGAGAGGTGAGTGGTTTCCCTTCTGTGTTCTGTTTCCACTGTGCTTTTGATATTGTTGGTACCGCCCCGCAAAAGCTGGTGGATTGGCAGGTTGTGATGGGGTGGGCGGTACATTGTCTTCCGCCTGTCTTGCGCAGTTACCAATGTTTGTTGCTACCGCTGTGACAGTCGGAGTGTTAAAGTGGTTGTCTGTGCTGGCGGTTTCCGCCGTGGTCGTGATCCCATTTTTTTTTACCACTGGCCTGTTGGCGTTATTACCGCCGCTTTAACACCGATCGCCAGGGTTGTAATGAGGGCCTAAGCCTTTTTAGACTTGAGACTTCAGAAAACAGGAGGCAAGCTCAACCCAAGTGCTTGGAGAGCACTTCTCAGCAGAGTGGTAGCGCAACAGCAAAGCAGCAGTCCTTCACAGCAAAGCCGTCCAGGTGAGTCCTTTGGGCAACCAGGGAGTTCCTCCTGACAGGTTGCAGGTTCAGGTCCAGAAATGTCTGATTTGGTGGGATCAGAGACCCAGTTTATATATCCAAAAATGCCTTTGAAGTGGGGGAGACTTCAAAGAGTGGTTTTGAAGTTCAAATGCCCCCTTTCAGTACAGGTCTGCCCCATTAGGGGGTTTGGAAATCTATTTTATGAGGGCAGGCTACTACCTTTGAAATGTAAGTGTCAGGCCTTCCAGTCCAGGAAGACCCATTCAGTATGCAGATGAGTGCAGGTCTGACTGAGTATCCTTTGTTTGTGGTTGTCTGGGTGAAATGCACAAGGAAGCTGTCAACCAGCCCCACCCAGACGTCGTTTGGAGACAGGCTGTAAGTCACAGCTGGATTTTAAGTGCAGAGAAATGCTCATTTTCTAAAAGTGGCACTTCTAAAATAGTAACATAAAATCCAACCTCATCCATAAGCAGGATTTTCTTTTACCATTTGGCCATACTAAATATGACCTAGTTACCCCTTTCTGATCAGAATCTACCACTCAAACTGTATATGAGGGTACCCCTAATGCTAGCCTCTGAAAGGAGCAGGCCTCACAGTAGTGGAAAATGAATTAAGGAGTTTTCTTCTACCAGGACATATAAAACACACATGTACATGTCCTGCCTTTTACTTACATAGCACCCTGCCCTATGGGTTACTTAGGGCTTACCTTAGGGGTGACTTATATGTAGAAAAAGGGGAACTTAAGGCTTGGCAAGTACTTTCAAATGCCAAGTCGAGATGACAGTGAAACTGGACACACAGACCTTGCAATGGCAGACCTGAGACATGGTGAAGGGGGTACTTATGTGGATGGCACAACCAGTGCTGCAGGTCCACTAGTAGCTTTTAATTTACAGGCCCTGGCCACATGTAGAGCACTTTACTAGGGACTTACAAGTAAATCAAATATTCCAATTGGGAATGAACCAATATTACCATGTTTAAGGGAGAGACCATAAGCACTTTAGCACTGGTTAGCAGTGGTAAAGTGTGCAGAGCCCTAAAACTAGCAGAAACAGTGTCAGAAAAGTGTAGGGAGGCAGGCACAAATTTGAGGGATGATCACCCTAAAGCTGTCAGGTCTAGCATTGGTGCTGGGGTTTTTAAATATACTCCTGAGTTTGTTATGGCTGAATTTATTACAATGCGAATTCTGAAAATACAATTTGAACGGAAAGAAACCAAAGATGTAATGTGAAGGGGCCAGTCGTGGTGAATGAAATCATTGGAGTAGGTGTCACACAAGTGGGAGTCCAATGTCCAGAGTACTCCTCCTATTGGAGCTGGTAGGTTGTTGAGGATCAGTCAGCAACATCACAAAACAAAATAAAATGATGGACAGAGTGTTGACACTTTTCAAACACTCACCCCCAGTCACAGATCCGGGTTTAATCCATCGTTATTTTGCTCGCCACGTCACCCCAGTTTGGACCCAGCCATATGCAAATCAGTCTTGACCCTGTTCCCCATTGGAACAGTCCAGCCTGAACATCTAGGCCAGGTCCTCCCTGGACAGGAAACAAGCATCCTGGGAACAGTTTCAGGGTATCACCCTGTATCAGCCAGGTAAGCTTGAATCCAGTAGCGCAGCGAGTAAGGGACCCATGTCTGGGCATAACCCTGCCTTTTGGGGCACACAAAGCTACATCACAAAACAAAATAAAATGATGGACAGAGTGTTGAAACTTTTCAAACACTCACCCCCAGTCACAGATCTGGGTTTAATCCATCGTTATTTCGCTCGCCACGTCACCCAGTTTGGACCCAGCCATATGCAAATCAGTCTTCACCCTGTTCCCCATGGGAACAATCCAGTCCGAACTGCTAGGCCAGGTCTTCCCTGGACAGGAAACAAGCATCCTGGGACCGGTTTCAGGGTATCACCCTTCATCAGCCAGGCTAGCTTGAATCCAGTGGCGCAGCGAGCAAGGGAACCACATCTGGGCATACCCCTTCCTCTTTGGGCACACAAAGCAACATCACAAAACAAAATAAAATGATGGACAGAGTGTTGAAACTTTTCAAACTCTCACCCCCAGTCAAGATGAGCATTAGTCAGAGTGGCACACAATGGAGGTCCTTTAGGAGGAGGTCACTTGTAGGCAATGGTGTGCATTTTGCCATCTGTAGCTCTTGGATCATTTGCTGGATGTCTCCGCTTGCATGCGGGGGTATGCTGCTACAGAGGCAGGGGATATCTGGGTCTGGTTCTTCTTCTGGCAGGGTCTCCCTTCCGGTATCTGGCACCGATGTTGATGTGCCTTGTGTGGATGCCAAAGGAAGAGGTAGACTGTTGTTGAAAAACCCTGTTTAGTGTGGTGTAAATGTCCCACATCACCCTATTAAAGAGCCCATGTTGGTACTGTGGGCCTCCATTGTTTCCCACATGTCTCTGTGCATGTCTCTCTGTAGTTGCTTTATTTCCCGTTTTTTCAGTCAAGACCTGGCCCATCACGCTTTGGGACTCATGATCACCCAAGACATGGCTGATGGAGTCCTGGCCAAGATCAGCCCCAGTGACCTCACCCTGCTGGCCCACAGCATCCCTCCCACGCACCCTACCGGATGGCAAGACACCCACTACTGCCAGCAAGATTCCTCTTCCTTAGTGTTCTCCTTTATGTGTAACACATTTACTCTCTGATCCTGAACCACATTCCATTTTCAATGGGAAGAGTACTCTAGACCTTGTACTTCCAATGGTGTGGTATCTACTCCAATGATTTCATTCACCATGAGTGACCCCTTCACATTTACATTTTTGTTGAGTCATGTTACATATATTATAGACCATGTGTTCAAGATGGGATATATTGCATGTGCACAGTGTCCAGCTCAGGATCGCAACTATTCCACATAAACAAATAGATACAAGTATAATTGTCAAACAAGAACTTTTATTACAATGTTCAGCACATAGGATGTCAATATATCTGAAACGTAGCAACTCATACATAGTCCACTTCGTATGTCAAAACAGCATCACATATCACAACTCTGAAATGCCCACATGAAGATGTCATGGTGAAGGTACCCGAACAAAGGACAAAACAAGGAGTATAGGCATAAAACCATACATATGACAAAAGCCATATAGCAAGCATCTGGAAAACAAAGTATATTGAAATAAATCTCACATGAACAAAGCAACATTATCCAGGTGGGGACGCCTAGATCCTCCTTGTGTTGGAAATATATCTCAAGGAAAGGAAATGTTACTGCCATATAATGACATTTCTTTGGATATGATGGTTATAAATGTCATAATATACCAAAAATTATGTTTAGGGATCTAAACCTAGGGAGAATTATGTGGTTCAGTGCATCAATCTCCCTACATGAACCTGTAACTCAATTAAGATGCACTGTTTTAAAGGAACAGACTCCATTCCACTAATCAATGTAGGGGTCTTTTCAGTCACCACATGCATTAGTCGTACAAGAACAGTGGCCCTCACTCACCATTGGGTGACATGTTTCATCATTGGGCTATGCCCCTCATCAGACTGGCACTGCAATGCCTGATGGTCTCTACTAGAGGGATCTTTGCCAGAGATCTTTTTAAAAAAGAATGCCAGTAGTGAATGGATGTGGGAGGGGCTGGGAAAAATGCTAAAATTGGCAAAAGGTGCCCAAGAATCTTTAATACAAGCTAGATAGAAACTATCTTTAGTATAACCTAACACCCCTACCAATGTGAAAAATGGGGGAAAGGTACAGAAAACAGTGATCTTGTTCCCAACCAACAACTAAATGTTTGTCTACAACTCTAATTACAGATTTAGGTATTATGGACATGTATGTGGGTATTCTCCTAGGTCAGGTACATGGGCCCCTTTGGGATGGCATGGATGCTGGCTGCCCTTTTATCAAGACAATTTAACTGAAGAGCGCTGTGGTCAGTCTGACCTATCTGTTGTCTGGGGAGTTTGGACGACAGAGTAGGGCAGACTTACCAAGGCGCTCCTCAGGGGCCCATGTACCTGACCTAGGAGGGTCTCCACATCCAGAAGTTTATTATTCCCATGTAAGATTTTAGTGATTTCTTACATAGGCAATAGGAGTAAAGTATATTTACTCTCTTAGTGAGGGTTAGGCACAACAACAGTCCCTGAAGAATCGCCACCTGATCCGTGTGACTGTACTAGGTGAGAAACATGTTGATTATGACTAGCAGTTCTGTTGTGTAGGGAACACCCACATAGAGGTCCATAATATCTAAATGGATAATATACATATTAGGGGGACAAGTCATACACCATACAACACAAAAGGAAACACATACCACAACAAACACAATACAATGCCATGACGTCAACATTGTAGCTACACACACATACCCATCACACAACACACCTATCCCTGAGGGGACAACAGCACTGCACACAAACTTACATACTGCAAAAACACCACATAGAGCAGGAAGCAGCCCAAAGACACAATAGCTACAGGCACACAACCAATGTTGCTCAGGAACAACAGAAAGCTAGAGAAGGAAATACAGGGCAAAGATGTATCCAATAAACCAACAACAGGGTGGCTTTATTATAAGATAAGTTTTGCCAACCAAAGCCTAAGACCATAGGCCTGTTCAAAAACAGTCTTGGGCCAAAAGGTACATTGTTGGGCCCTTATTTGACTCCTAACCGCCATATAACGTGCACAAGAAGGGGCATCAAGGGAGCAAGCAGGCACCCCAGGGATTACCTGAGAGGGGTGGTGGGGGGTTTGGAATTGGGCTTGGGAGGGTGTGGTTTGGTTTTGGGCTTGGGAGGGGAGAGCCTTCTGGGGAGGGGTGGCTCTCTTCTTGGTGGTAGAAGGGGGATGGGTGCTTGTAGCAGGGCATGGGAAGCCTAGGAGGTGGAAGGGATGGACTTTGGGAGAGAAACATTCCTTTTGGGGGTGGACGGGGTGGCGAACATGGGTAAGGTCAAAGAAACAGGGGAGGCCTTGGAGGTGGAACGGATGGACTTTGGGAGGGAAACAATCCTTTTGGGGGTGGACAGGGGTGGCGAACATGGGTAAGGTCAAGGTAAAAAAGAATAAAAATTTTTGAAACACGGGGATGGTCATCAGAAGGAGGTCAGGATTTACAGTTTGAGGGAGTAGTTGTCTGAAGTGTAAGTGTGGATGTCTTGGGTGCATGTTTATGGGAGATGTGCTTGTGTGTGGTGGGTAGCTTTTGGGTGGGTGAGTGATGGCATTTATGTGGTTTAGACTGAGGGGAATGGTGTGAGGGGGTGCCATTGTGGGGGGGGTCTGTTGGGGAGGTGACTGCAAGTATGGTGGATGTTCTGCAAGTAGGTGTGTCTATGGTTGGGATGTCTGCAGGTGTTGTGACTGGGGTAGATGTCTAAGGGTCTGCTGGGGTGGTGTCTGCAGGTAGGATTGGTGTGGTGACTGTATCAGTGGCTGTGGATGTGGTGTTTATGTAACATGTTTGATGCTGGGAGAGGAGGGTTTCAGGGCAAGTTATGACTGTTGTTGTATCAGCAGGTGGATGTTGTCAGTGTAGGTGCTGGTGTGTCTTGTGGTGTTTGTTTTCTGTGTGCTACCCTTATCTGTTGAGGTGGATGCATGCAAGTCTGTCTTTGTGCTTTGGGTGGGTCAGGGAAGGGAGGATTTTGGACTGGGAAGAGGAAGGTAGAAGGGGAATGAAGGCAAGCGGTGACTGGCTGCTGTCAGTGTGGAGGCCAGAGCCAGAAAAGATCTCTGTAGGCCAGCTATTGCACTGTGAATGCCCTCCAGTAATATATTGCTTACTGGATGGCATTCCGGATGGTGAACTCACCCACAAAGATCAACCTCAGGAGGTCTATAGCCTCCTCACTGCGTGCAGCAGGGTTAACAGGGGATGGAGCAGAGATGCCTGCAACAAAGGAGACACAAGATCCCATGGCCAGATGCTTGCCTACTTGAGGCAGCCCCTACTCTTTTGCATGCCGGTGCTGATGCTGCCAAAAGAAAGTGAAGTATGATCATGACATGGATATGAAAACACTTTAGTCACAACTCTGAGAGAAACAGCATACTATCATGTCAAGTGCCCCCCGCATGAAGTATCAGCAAAGTGACACCATCAATACAAAACATGCATGCCACCTGGAATTACAGAAGCAACACAAGAGCAAAACCTGATCTAAGACAACTACAATGGCATGGATGAAGTCTAGCTACCACACAAACCATACCAGAACTAGGTGACCACTCTACCCCAAACCTGTGCCACATACAGCACACCCCAGTGAACCACTAGCCAACAATTATGTCTCATTGTAAGGTACCGTACTGTTTGTACAGATACAAGCGTTTGAACACATCCAACAGACACTGATATAATGTATCAACATTAAAAAGATGTTGCTAAGAAAATGCAGATGACACTGGTACAAACATGCCATACCTGGATTAGGAGTCATGGAAACATCCATGTCACTATAAACAGATCACATTGAGTTCTTACAAATGACACCTGCCCAAAATGAGTCCATGAGGTAGTAGCAAGGTCACTCAGACATGCCCACATGTGGTGTTGCAAGGAACAACAATGAAGTCACGTCCTAAACATCATGGAGAGATGTCTCCTGAATGCACACAAGAATGGTCCCTTAAGACCCAGGATAGCCCCCACCAATGTCGCACACCCATTTCCATGTTTACTTCTGAGTGTTTGTAGTAGACATCTGTACCATGCAGAAGGAAGGGATATAAACATTGCAACCACAAACTCAAGGACACCAAATTGTTGTACAATGAGGAGCTACATCAATACCAACAAATCAGACATGACAAGTATGGCATCTGTCTGTGGATGAAAGCTTGAGGTCAAACGTGATGCAAACATAACTGCATTTCAATACATGATGCAACCCAAAAGTCAATGCACAATTCCCAATCAACACACAGGTGATGTGCACCTTCAACCAACATTCCACATCAATGCTAGAAATGATCATGAAGTGGATCCATACCGTGGCCCTACCTGTCATGTCCATCATGGCTACTGCAATTACACTTGACTAATGACATAATATGAGTCACAAATGTATCTGTCTGACAACATATGATGATGACAGAGTCATTTCTTGGGCATCACAATAAATGGACAACAATTGCAGATGTAAAACAAGACCCCATGGACATATAGTTAGAGATCCCATTTGCATGGCAAACACATGTCTACATCTAATGCAAAGTCATGTATCCTAGTGGGAATGGAGCACATGCAGGCACATCGGAAACTGGAATGTAGGCTACACAGATGACACATCACCCATGACAATGCACATCCCCCACTTACCAAGGGAAAGTAGTATGTTACAGCTGCCAAGATTTTGCCATGTAAGTCATGTCACATGTATGGTTGACACTCATGCATCACAGACTGCTGGGAGGCACCAGCCCCAATATACAATGGAGGAAAGCCTGCACATGGTTTGCAGATGTCGACCTATGCATATCCCAGGCACATGGCAGTAGACAGTGAGCCACATCCTACCTTCCTTTGGACTGTGCCATTTGGGAGGTGTGATTTGTTGGTGAAAACTAACACCCACTAGAGGAGGTAAAGCAGAAGATGTGTACACCAAACAGAGTTGTATGTGCTCTCTGCTGTGCAATTGGATGAGCACACCAGTAGAAAACACATGGTCCGTCTATAACAATTTGATCCCACATGATCTGTGACACATGGCAAATTCCCACATTGTAAGGGTGAGCAGTCTGCCCTTCACTCACTCAATCACCTGCCAAAGGTTCATGCATGCATTTGTATTGTACTCAAATCCATGTGGATTCTGTGCTGCCCTAAAACGCCCATCCAACTCTGGGTTGACCACCACCAAAATGCAGGACATTATGGGGGTCATGGTCTGACGGTCACCCCCTCCTTGTGGGGCCCAGCTGGGCCTCTGGAGTCTTCCAGGCCCAACGTCTCAGGTCCTCCCACCTTTTCTGACAGTGGGCGCTCCACTGGGTGTAGACCTCCAAGGTCCGCACTTTATTGACGTTGGCTATCCAAATCTCCTTCTTCTGATGGGTGCTGACCTGCATGGATGCAAATGACAAGACAAAATATCTTGTCTAAAAGTCCCATACATCCTGCCTTAACCATCCTGTCCACCTGTGGCACATAGCAGTCATTGGACCCAGGGATATGACTACAAACACTCCCCAATAGGGTGCCTGCACACCCCCCAGCTCAGGCCCTACACTGGCCAGGTAGGCCAGCTTTGATTTTTGTGGGAGATAAGCTGGCCACATCATATTGACCAGAAACACAATGGAACACATCAAACAAAGTGTCAGGTAACCCACCCAGAAAAGACCTACACAACCATCCCCTAACTATGAATGTCACCCACTGTATACAGTCCCTACAGGTCATAGACAGCCTAAAGACTGACCCATTGTGCTTAGCCCACAATGTAGGTAGTGACATGTTGAGCACACTAAGGGGCAGATTTATACTTTTTGCGCAAAACTGTGCAAACGCAGTTTTGCATCAAAAAGTTTAGCGCTGGCTAGAGACATTTTGTAACACCACCCGTGCATAATATTTATACTCTGACTCTGGGTGGCGCTAAGCATAGGTTAGAGTAATATTTCCTAACGCTAACCATAATGCCTTGTCGTAAGGCAAAATTATGTTAACGCTGGAAAAATGACTCTAATCTGGTTTACGACATGTAAACACGTCGCAAAACGGAAACGCGCAATTTTTGCCTGCAATAGTGTCAAAAAGCGACGCTGACGGAGCAAACAGTGCAAAGGAGAGGCAAGATGGATCCACAAAGCCAGGAGAGATCCCAGGCAGACCCCAGACAACCAGGAACCAGCCAGGAGGACATTGACAAGACCCAGGGGAGAGACAAGAAAAAGAGCAAGTGTCGCTTCAGCGCAGAGGAGCATGAAATACTGCTGAGAGAGGTGACAGAGCACCAACATCCACTCTTCATCACCTCTAAATTGCCAATTGGAAGGAGAAAGGCAATTTGCCAGCAAATTGTGGACAAGATTAACAGTGCGACAGAGGGCAGGAGAATTGTCACTGAATGCAAGAAACGCTGGTATGACTGCAAGCGGAAGACAAAGGAGAAAATGGCAAGGAACAGGAAGGCAGCACTGCAGACTGGAGGGGGGAGTCCAGCACCACAGAAGAACCTTGTAGAGATGGAGAAGATGGTTGCAGCGGTCATCCCGGAGGAAATCGACACTGGTATCACAGGACGGGACAGCACAGACTACCAGGAAACAACACATATGCAGAGTAAGTAGCAAAGGGGGACAAAAATGCTAAAATGTCAAGTGCAAGAAGGGGGAGGCACATAGCTACTACACAATGCATGTTAGCCCTGCAAATCAGGCAGTGGAAAGGGCAAAAAGGCAGGGCATGGGACCCCCTGCACTGCCCATGCCAGGTGTATGGGCTGTGCAGGGGAATCCTGGGGCACAGCACAACACAACACCAACAACCCTTACATGGGGGTACACCGCCATGCCAAGGCTGGTAGAAATGCTGAAGCAGACCAGGAGGGTAGAGTAGAACGTAAAACTGGTTTGGTGTCACAGGACAGCTGGTATTGTCAGAATGTAAACTATAGGAAAATGCCCAATGTCAGGCCATTGGCCCAAGGGGCATTCCCCGTTGACAATGGTTGCCACTACTACCTGTGCTGTTTGAGCTGGTCAATTAGGAAATAGAAGTTAGGTGCCAATAGAACAAACACACTCTAAATGAGGGCTCAGTATGACTATGTGATCAATCCCCATCTATCCCTATCCAAGTGCAACTCCTGTCAACCAGTCATGTCTATAGACTCAATAACCATCAGGTACTGTTACATACATAATGATGTACACAGCAGGAATCTCATACCCATGCTTGCAATCCCTGGGTTTAGCACTGTGCCTGTGTCACATTAGCTGCAATGCCACCATCTCAGGTATCATAGTGCAAAGACAACTGCATTGAGGGGAAGGACATATGCGTGTAGGAAGGTGAGCACACCCGCACAGTCACAGGAGGAAACATAGCTCTGCCAGGTCCATCAGTACAATACAATGTAGCACACATACGCAAACATCAGCAAGAGGAACTACCAATGGTAACAAGTGCCATTGTCTCCTGCCAATGCCATGCATGGCGTGGTGCTTGTCTCCTGCCAATGCCATGCATGGGATGGTATTAGGTCTCAGCACCTGGGACATGGTCATATTGTCATGTGTAGTGCTGTGTCATCAGCACACCGACCTTCATTGCAAGGCCTCATCATGCAAATGGAAGCAGAGGGAGGTGGATGAGGACATGAAGGTGGCAATCCACAAATTGGACAGAACCCACACCTTGAAGATATGATGCAGACAATTGCACAAAATGCCCTTCACTACATGTGACATGCAGGTGGGGCATGGGGCTGAGATACTGCAATCATTAATTAAGGACAGGAACAATACATGAGAACCAAGATGACAATGTACCACCAAAAGGAAGTCTGTGAAGTCACATTACAACTGGCATGACACAGACACACTAATTGTAGAATATTTCATTGCAGACGGCGATGGGTTTCCTGTGGATCTGCCCGTCCTGGAAAACCCTGATGACCTGGATGACCAGTTGACAACTATCAGCCAAGATGTCCTGGGAACCCTCCAGACACCACCTCCAGTTGCAAGGAGGAGCTTTCATGTAGCAGCCATCCCAGAGGAACCACCCACCACCCCAATAGTACGACCTGCCAGCTCAAACACAGCTAAGGACTCTGATGACACAGGAACCACATTTGAGAGGACAGTAGTGGGAGTCCAGTGGGAGTTGGCCAAGGAGGTGTGGGTGGGGATGCAAACCATTGCAGCCAGCTTCAAGGGTATGCGCATGTGCATCATAATGCACACTGAACAGACAGCAGCCAAACAAGGCACACAATCCCCACTGCATGGAGTCCAACAGTGTGTGAGGGACATAACCACTGCCGTGAGGGATTTGCCACAACACCTTCCCTCCCAATCCTTCTCCTGCATGCATGACAACAAGAAGGCACTGACCTCCTTCAGGGCAGACATGGCTGCCTACAACAGGGATGTTGCTGCCATACTCAATAATCAGCAATTCCTCCTTGCTGCAGTGGTGCCATACGTAGTTCCACAGATTGCAGCTGCTGGGAATTTGGACCCCCATTATGAACTCGGGGGGAAATCCTGCCTAGTTCGGTGCTGGTGGTAAAAAAAATGACTGCCAGCACGTTGAAGATTCTGCCTGCCAAATAAACAACATTCCGGTGGGCCTGCGGGCACAAACAGTGTTTCCACCAGCCGGCCCAGCGGAATGCAAGGCCTGTACATTGCCGCCGGCTCCACATGGAGCTGACGGCAATGGTGCAGTGTGGCGGGTGCAGCAGCACCTGTCACCCGTATCACTGCCCATAAATCGGGACCGGGACACACATTCCGCCAGCCTTTCCCTGGCAGGCTAAACTGCCAGGGAAAGGCTTGGGAAAAACAGGTTCATTATCAGGTGGGCAGCGCTGCTTGCAGCGCTGCCCTGTCAGAAAAGGAGCTCTGCCATTGCCAGGCTGCCTGGCGGCGGTGGCCTGGCGGTGGCAGAGTTCCACCTGTGGCGATCTCGCCATGAACATTATATGGTGGTCCAGACCGCCTTGGTGTCCACTTCTCCAACCACTGAAGTGTGTGTGTGTCCCACTCAACCTCACCACCATCAAGGGCAGGGGAGACAACACACACATCAGAGGATGAGGATCTGCAACAGATCATCTTCACCCGTAGGATTACCCAGTAGCACCCGCCCATGCCACATGGGCAGTGATTTATTTTTGTCCTGTGATTGACAAAATGCCAGTGTTGCTACAGTTGGTGGCATGCACTCTTCACTGACTCACTGTTAACATTTCTACCATGGATTGCAATTGTCTCACATTACTCCATTGGCAATTCATGTTCCCCTGCACAGAACAACACTTCACCCCAGGATATCCAATGACATGTCCCTCAACGCTGCATTTGTGTTGTGTCACAACAGAATGGTTTACACTAATGGGGTCACAGACCTGGACAATGTAAATATTGCACTACAGCACTTTAAAATAAACAGCACCTACACAACCACTCTGTCTCTGTGTAATGTAGCATATCTACTTTGGTGGAGATTTGTGATGCGTGTAACATGTCTATAGTCACAGACTTTCAGTACAAGAGTGCAGAAATATTGTGGACAGATATCTACGCACAAGATACCTACATGAGAAATGTCAATGCTGGCCACATTCCCTACAAGCAAGTCACTCTGTATGTGACATTTGTTTAACACATATATGCCTTACCCAGTACATACAGCAGGAATGGCTGGGTAAGAATGCTCAACACGTTTTTCTCACATTTCGGTGACAGAAACTTGTGGAATCTGAGAGGAGCCACAAATTTCCTCCTACCCAACGTTCCCCCAAGTCTCCCAATAAAAATTGTACCTCACTTGTGTGGGTAGGCCTAGTGCCCACGACAGAAAATGCCCCAAAACACAATGTGGACACATCACAATTTCCACAAGAAATCAGAGCTGTTTTTTACAAAGTGCCTAGCTGTGGATTTGGGCCTGTAGCTCAGCCGCCACCTAGGGAAACCTACCAAACCTGTGCATTTTGGAAACCTAGACACCTAGGGGAATGCAGGGTGGGGTGACTTGATGGGCTCTCACCAGGTTCTGTTACCCAGAATCCTTTGCAAACCTCAAAAGTTGGCAAAAAAACACTTTTTTTCTCACATTTCGTGACAGAAACTTCTGGAATCTATGAGGAGCCACAAATGTCCTCCTACGCAGCATTCCCCCAAGTCTCCTGATAGAAATGGTATCTCACTTGTGTGGGTAGGCCTAGTGCCTGCGACAGGAATGGATCACACAAGGGTAAATGGTAGTCCTTGCATGAGGGCTACTGTTAACCCTGGGGTGATCCATTCCTGGCGCAGGCACTAGGCGCAGGCACACAAGCAGAGTTATGTTTTTATCAGGACAACTGGAAAAACACTGGGTGGTAGGAATTTTGAGGATCCCTGCACATTCCTGTAGTTTCTGTGATAAAAAAGGAAGGAAAAATGGTGGTTTTAATCAATGTTTCACTTTTGCAGGGTATTCTGGGTAAGAAAACTTTGTGAAATCCAAACACACCACACTTATGTGGGCTGCCTCGGGTGTCTAGTTTTCAGAAATGTCTGCATTTGGTAGGTTTCCCTATATGGCTGCCAAGCCCAGGACCAAATACTTAGGTGACTGTCTTAAAAAACGAGGCAGTTTTGTGGTAGGTAATTTTAATGTCTCCACAATCTGTTTTGAGTACTTCCCTGGTGTGGTCACTTCCCACTCACTAAAGTGAGGCAGTTTTTCGCTGGAGACTTAGTGGAACACCTAGTGGTAGAAACATTGTGGCTTCTTGCAGATCCCTGGACTTCTGCTCATTAGAATGCAAGGCAAATGTGTTTTTGTGATTTCAAGGAGATTCTGGGTGAAGGAAAACTGGTGAGAGCGACGCAAGTCTGGCACCCCTGGACTCCCCTGGTACTAGTTTGTTAAAATTAACCCACCACTCACACTGGTTGGTTTTAGCACTTCCAGAAATGATGGTTTCAAAGCATGAATACTTATCAAAGTATCTGAATATTGAAACCAAGCCTTCTGAAGGTGGGCCATAAAGCCGCGTCCTGGCACCAACCTGCTTATGGTCCATTCACACGCCGTTCATGCACAACAAACAACCCTTTCACGGGCCCAATCCAACCAATCACTGCACTCACATTAACTTACCGCTGCCAGACAAGGGCCCATCACATTCACACGCCACAGGACGGAATAAGTTTGACCACATTTTCCCACCTGTCAAGTAACTGCCTCCTTCTTCCTGAACATTACAAAATGCATGCGTAACAAACCTTTACTAATGACTCCTGTGACAGCCACCTGAGGCTCGAGAAGACATGTTTTTCATGCGCCGTCAATGCACTCACTGTGCTAAATCCAACTCCTTCCAGTTTGTGGATGCAAGTTGGGGGTGTCCGAGTATGCTGTACAAAGTGATTCCTCGAACTGAGTGAGCATATCTACCTTTGAAACTAAGGGAGACAGGTCATAGGCTATGAAAAGGGGTAGTGTTTGGCACACAGGGGAGTCCATGAGAACGTAGCAAATGTCCCAGCCAACATTATGTGCAGTGATGTGACTGTAATGCACTTATACAGCAAACTGAACATCTACTAAGTTCTGATGGAGGATGAACATGAAAAGCAGGCCAAACACTGACCTATACAAGTCATTCTCCTTCAGTGCTGGGATGGCACCCATGGATTTGAATAGGTACAGACGATGTACATCTGTACTACCTTTACTATCTTCCTTCTACCTGTGCAATATTGCTGTGAAGGCACACCTACCATAAGCTGTCCTTATCCATTCATGTCTCTGTTCTCATCAGAGTCCTGACTAATCCTATATAATTGCCAAGTGAACATATACTAGTTTGTGGATGCATTTTGGGGGTTTCCAAGTATGCTGTACAAAGTGATTCCTTGAACTGAGAGAGCATATCTACCATTGAAAGTAAGGTAGACATGCTGGTGAAGAACGGGTACTCCGTGACATTGTGGCATATGTTCTGTCCACTAGTATATGCAGTAGGGGGAATATAATGCATGTTAATTGAACAGAACACCTACAACGTTCTGTCGGTGGATTTAGCTCTCAAGCAGTCCAAAAGGAAGTCCATAATTAAGTAGATGAAGTAAAATTCTGAGGCTCCTTGCCTAATGAAGCAGTGGCCCATGGACGTTTGGTATCTATGCACTGCCACTGAAAGGATTACCCAATGGCAGCTCAACCTCAGTCGATTT